>NC_056744.1:109534669-109642169 GCF_019279795.1 Protopterus annectens
TTGCTTAGTAATTAGCAACAGGTGTCTGGCATCGGTTTGATGAATCCATAACATACTGCAGGTGCTATTAGAAAAACTCAATTTATCCATTTCTATAGAGACAACCACCAAATTATGAACACCTCTCATTGACTAAAAAAAACACAGAAACCAATCCAAACTAGAATGAATTGAAGCACTTTTGTTCATTTATTCTAATGGAACTTTTGAATCTGAGGATATGCAGTGCTTGTCATTAATATCCAAGGTGGGATATGCAGTGCTTGTCATTAATACCCAAGGTGGGATATGCAGTGCTTGTCATTAATATCCAAGGTGGGATATGCAGTGCTTGTCATTAATACCTAAGGTGAGATATGCAGTCTTTGTCATTAATATCCAATGTGGGATATGCAGTCCTTGTCATTAATATCCAATGTGGGATATGCAGTGCTTGTCATTAATATCCAACGTGGGATATCCAATGCTTGTCATTAATAGCCAAGGTGGGATATGCAGTCCTTGTCATTAATATCCAATGTGGGATATGCAGTCCTTGTCATTAATATCCAATGTGGGATATGCAGTGCTTGTCATTAATATCCAACGAGGGATATGCAGTGCTTGTCATTAATACCTAAGGTGAGATATGTAGTCCTTGTCATTAATATCCAACGTGGGATATGCAGTGCTTGTCATTAATATCCAAGGTGGGATATGCAATGCTTGTCATAAATAGCCAAGGTGGGATATGCAGTCCTTGTCATTAATATCCAATGTGGGATATGCAGTCCTTGTCATTAATATCCAAGGTGGGATATGTATTGCTTGTCATTAATATCCAACGTGGGATATGCAGTGCTTGTCATTAATACCCAAGGTGGGATATGCAGTCCTTGTCATTAATATCCAAGGTGGGATATGCAGTCCTTGTCATTAATATCCAAGGTGAGATATGTAGTCCTTGTCATTAATATCCAACGTGGGATATGCAGTGCTTGTCATTAATACCCAAGGTGGGATATGCAGTGCTTGTCATTAATACCCAAGGTGGGATATGCAGTGCTTGTCATTAATACCCAAGGTGAGATATGCAGTCCTTGTCATTAATATCCAACGTGGGATATGCACTGCTTGTCATTAATACCCAAGGTGGGATATGCAGTGCTTGTCATTAATACCCAAGGTGGGATATGCAGTGCTTGTCATTAATACCCAAGGTGAGATATGCAGTCCTTGTCATTAATATCCAACGTGGGATATGCAGTGCTTGTCATTAATACCCAAGGTGGGATATGCAGTCCTTGTCATTAATATCCATTGTGGGATATGCAGTCCTTGTCATTAATATCCAATGTGGGATATGCAGTCCTTGTCATTAATATCCAATGTGGGATATGCAGTGCTTGTCATTAATATCCAACGTGGGATATGCAATGCTTGTCATTAATACCCAAGGTGGGATATGCAGTCCTTGTCATTAATATCCAATGTGGGATATGCAGTCCTTGTCATTAATATCCAATGTGGGATATGCAGTGCTTGTCATTAATATCCAACGTGGGATATGCAGTGCTTGTCATTAATACCCAAGGTGGGATATGCAGTCCTTGTCGTTAATATCCAAGGTGGGATATGCAGTCCTTGTCATTAATATCCAAGGTGAGATATGTAGTCCTTGTCATTAATATCCAACGTGGGATATGCAGTGCTTGTCATTAATACCCAAGGTGGGATATGCAGTGCTTGTCATTAATACCCAAGGTGGGATATGCAGTGCTTGTCATTAATACCCAAGGTGAGATATGCAGTCTTTGTCATTAATATCCAACGTGGGATATGCAGTGCTTGTCATTAATACCCAAGGTGGGATATGCAGTGCTTGTCATTAATACCCAAGGTGGGATATGCAGTGCTTGTCATTAATACCCAAGGTGGGATATGCAGTCCTTGTCATTAATATCCAAGGTAGGGTATGCAGTGCTTGTTATTAATACCCAAAGTGAGATATGCAGTGCTTAAGTGCATCTAGCTGCACTTCAGGGTATATAAATGAGCATACCAGCAGCTGTGCAGATAGCCACGTCCATCCACTGAAACTCATACCCATAAGGCAAGATGCTCTTCATAGAGCAGCCTCGTGCCAGTACCATATTCCATGAAAACATAAATTCACAGACTAATACATCTGAAAAATAAAGCAGTGCACGGACTAGCTAAGCTGTTTATGTTAGGGCAAGCCTTGGCAGAGCAGCACAAAAGACTGCAGAAAAGCTATGTTGCCATAGGTATTTGCAACTGCAGTGTTGTGGTGCTTAAACTTGGAGGGAAGGGGTTATAGGAAAATATTAAAAGGGAAAGGCAATAAGCTGTGGTTACCCACAATGGGAGCATATAGGAGTGTGGAGAATGAGTGGAGACAGGGAAACTTCTTTTTGGGGAGTTGGGGCCCGATTTTTGCTTTATAGCAATTGGGGAGACAGAGAATGAAAGGAAAACTGGTATAATAAAAGTGGCAGGACAATTTGCAGGGACAGGCAGACAGACATAAAAGAGTACAACCAGGGACATATGTTTGCACAGTATGATGTGTTGATAGGATGGGATACAAGCTTCCCATCCATGAGGGACATTTCTGGCCTCTGTTTGGCCTATAATTGGTCAAAGTGACCAGATAGTAGGGATCATTGAAGAATTGTTTTGTCTGTTTATCTACTGCAGGAAGCTGTGTTTCTGGGACATACACTTACCCAATGCTCTCTCTAGGACTGTCTCCAACACCTGGTGTAGCTGTGGCTGGGCTATATCAGGTAATGGTGCTGGGCTACCTCTTCTGAGGGATCCGGAATCCTCTGCTGTGAGGCACTTTTAGTCCCTTTACCTTCATGCTTCATAATAACAGCTTCAGCAGGGGCAGGATATATAGCAGGTGCATGAAATACACTAAAAGATGACTGAATATATTTAAAACACATATCTACATTAGTGAATGGAACTAACAGTGCTGGCCACCTGCCTCTCCTTCCCGCTGCAGAACATGACACAATTGCTGTCACACTTTGCTGATGCTGAAAGTGAAACAGCATATCAGAGAACTGTAACAAATGTGAGGTAAGACACAAGGACTGCAGCTACAAGTTACAGTCCTATACACGTGCCATTAGCTGAACCATTAGCAGCAGGCTCAAATGAGTCTCCTCTACATCTAAATGTTTTCTCTAGAGGGCAGTCCCCCCATGTCCCCATGTGAATGGCTCTACCATATACCCCTTTACTGTATTATTTTCACTGAGAGGTTGTACCGCCTCAGATAATCAGGAAAATAATGATGTGCTGTGTACTAACTGTGGTCATGAACATGGAATGAGACAAAACATAAATGTATGGTAACACTGAGATAGGATTTTGTATAACTTACTTCAAAAAATAAATCAAATACACTTCAGTAAATCCCTGATAATAATGAAATATCATATTTCAGTGTACCTCTAAAAAAAACCAAAAACACTGTGCTGAAGAACTGGCAGTGACATTAACATGAACATTTTGTCAAAGAAAGCAGACATAATACAGCACAACAAAACACATTTGAACATTTTAGCAAAAGTGCTTCCTTGAAAACATCATACCAAAAACAAACACGTGAACAAATTCTGATTAAAATACTCATACATAAAAAGCTATGCAGGTAAGCATATGTGCATCACACAAAATAAATCAAATTTAACTTGATCGTAGCTGTATGTGAATGACTTTTCAACCCTTTAAACTTCAATCAGTTGTGGAAACTGAAATGCTGTTGATCAGCCATTCTTCTTCTTCATTTGAGGATCTGGTCAGACATCCATCTTAGAGTCTGCTTTTGGGTATTACCTCTCCTGCCACAGATTTGATGGTGGGCAGCCATCAGTTCCTCTGAATCACTTTACTCATCAGCAGTTCTTCAGAACTTTGTTTTGCAAGTGGCTGTGGTCCACCTGATTGATGAGCACTTCTTTGCTGGTTTATGTTTTTTTCATGTACCACATCAGTGATACATATTACAAGAGACAGTCCTGGAAATTATTTGCTACAGTTACCATTTCTCATTTCTATGGTCTCTGGCTAACACCTGCTACTACCCTGTGGTAAAACTACTTAGCGGCCTGAAATTGCATACTTTGCACTAATCTACACATTTGGTGTAGACATGATTTTTTTTTACTTGAACTGTGGACTATTACCACCAACAATTTCCTCAAGCTAGCCAATTCTTGCAAGAATTGTCCTTAAATACTGAATGATTGATTTATTGATTGATTGATTTAATTTGTTAACCAGGTGGGTGGATAAGTCCAACAACACATTTCAGCCACAATCTCACCTCTAAGAAATAAAAAACAAAAGTTCAGTTTCGTCAGCATATACGTACATAAAATACTGAATGCAGAAATACAAATGCACAGTGGATATAAAAAGTGTACACACCCCTGTTAAAATGCCAGGTTTTTCTGATATAAAAAATGAGACCACAATAAATAATTTCAAAAATTTTCCCACCTTTAATGTGACCTATAACTTGTACAATTCAATTGAAAAACAAATCTGTTAGGGGAAAAAATATAAAAAATAAAAAATGGCTAGCCAGCCAGAGCCCAGACCTAAATCCAATAGAAAATCTGTTTGGTGACCTGAAGAGGGATGTGCACAAGAGATGCATTCGCAATCTGACAGATTTGGAGCGCTTTTGCAAGGAAGAGTGTGCAAATATTGTCAAGTCAAGATGTGCCATGCTGCTAGATTCCTACCCAAGAAGACTGAATGCTGTAATTAAATCAAAAGGTGCTTCAAGTATTAGTTTAAGGATGTGCACACTTATGCAACCAGCTTATTGTATGTTATTTATTTTTTATATTTTTTCCCCTAATATATTTGTTTTTCAATTGAATTGTACAGGTTATAGGTCACATTAAAGGTGAGAAAAGTTTTGAAATGATTTATTGTAGTCTCATATTTTATATCACAAAAACCTGGCATTTTAACAGGAGTGTGTACACTTTTTATATCCACTGTAACTACAGGAGAAAAACATATTTATTATTTATTTATTCATTCATTTTGTTGACAAGACATGTGGGCTGGTCCGAGGACCCATTTTAATCACAACTGAGGACACGGGCAGTCACAATTATTACACATTTAACACAATTACATGGTTACATTATTTTAGTCTAACAGAAGGTGTTCATGCTATAACAGGAGTTATTTTACATAAAAATGTGATTGTCATGCAGTCGTAGTGTACAGGAAGTATTTACATAGACCATGGAATGTTGTGCCATCATAGTGAACAAGAATTATTTACACAGAACATGGAGTGTCATGCAGTCATAAGTGTACTGCAAGTGTTTACACAGAACATGGAGTGCTGTGCTGTCATAAGTGTACTTGAATTATTTACATAGAACATGGAGTATCATACCATCAGAGTGAACAAGAAGTATACGTAGAACATGGATTGTAGTGCAATCAGTGTACAAGAAGTATTTACATGAGCAAGGAGTGTCATGCACTCATAAGTGTACTGAAATTATTTACACAGAACATGGAGTGCCATACCATCATAGTGTACAAGAAGTGTTTACATAGAATATAGTGTCATGCAGTCATAGGTGTACTGTAAGTATTTGCATAGAACATGGAATGTCATGCCGTATTAGTGTATTAGAGGTATGTAATGTCATGCATTCATAAGTGTACTGTAAGTATCCATAGAATATGGAGTGTCCTGCAGTCATAAGTGTACTGTAAGTATCTACATAGAACATGGAGTGTCATGCAGTCATATGTACTGTACTGTAAGTATTTACATAGAACATGGAGTGTCCTGCAGTCATAAGTATACTGTAAGTATTTACATAGAACATGGAGTGTCCTGCAGTCATAAGTATACTGTAAGTATTTACATAGAACATGGAGTGTCATGCGGTCATAGTTTACTGTAAGTACACAGAACATGAAGTGTCATGCAAACATAGTGTACAGGAAGTATTTATAAAAGATTGTGTTTACATGTAAGCTTACGACTTAGGTAAATAATAAAGCTACATAATAATGAAAGCACTTATCTGTAATTTATGGATCTTATGCATCTTTACTAGTTCTGTGGTGTTGCTGTGATGTATAGTTATACCTCATGTCTGAATACTTGTTTATAGTTGTAGCATATTCTTAGTAAAATGAGTCAGTCGACGTCACTCACTGGGTATTGTCAGCGGTATGCAGTTGCTTAAGAGAGTCATATGACTGAAAATTAATTATAGGTTTACATATTCATTCATTATCTAGATAATCACATATTCCTCATTCAGTTACTGCTTCAGTTTGTCTTTGAAATCATTACAATACATAATCATTTGATTATTTAATAAGAGTATTTCATGCAATAGAGATGATTTTAGTGAATTCTGTTTTACCTGTGGAAAGGGTGAATTTTGTACTGTTAGGAGGGTGAGAATGTTGCGGCTTGCAGACACATTCATTTGTTAATAAGCAGTACTATCAGTTTTAATAAAGAGTTAGAAGGCAGCTCTCTTCAACCATTTTGCCATCATGCCACTGAATATACTTTAATCTGGTTATGCTGTGGTCATTTTACTTACTTCGTTAGTATCATAACAAGGGGTGATAGCCTGTCAAAGTCTGGATTTTGGAACAAGAAGGTAATCTTGAAAATTGGGCATTCTTTTACATTTGTTTTTAGTAACACTTCATATTGCAGAAGTTACTGGGTTTAAGATCCACAGTACATGTATAAATAGAGGCACCAACTAAGCCTTGCATTTCAGAGCAGAATGCAAGTTTAAGCTCTGACTGTGAAAACAACACAACCGTGTTAGGCTGTATGACGTAAATACCATCAGCTTGAGCAGGATGAAGTAGCAGCTGCTGACAATTTTGTCTCAGAAGCGGGTTTGCTTTTCACAGAAGTGCAAGACTCAAATTTTCAGAACGGTCTTTAACAGAGAAATAGTGCCCTCTGCCGGATAAGTGGTATTATGAGGCTATTCTTACTAAACGAAGCAGTCACTCAGGTTTGAATGGCTTATTTAATTTGATTTTGTAAGGGAAATTTGGAATATTATCCTTGAGTTATAATGGAATAACAGGAACTGTAGCATAGTTTAAAATTGTCTGTTTAATTAGTCAGTGAGAAATGTCTCTGTGAGTTGTGACTATCTTCTTACCACATCTAGACAAATTTAGAGCTGCTAAAATGGATTAGTACTTCTTTCAGAGCTGACTGCAAACCAGATCATTAGGGACTGCTATATCAGCCAGGAAAGCATGGATGTTATTGTCACTGTTTTAAAAGTAATCTGTTTCTGGAATTAAAACATGGCAGTGTTTTTTTAAAGGTAGTAAGTAGTCCTGGGCAGTTTGTCTGTTAATTGGACTAGAGTACTTAGTTCAGATTAATTCCCATGTTTTTGCATCTCAGTAACTTGTCTAATTCTGCTGAGCTTTTCAGTCTTGTATTTATTTCTTCACTAATTACATTTCAAATGTATTCTCCACCTACTAGTTCTCTTGTTTATTAAATTTTACCTGATTGGTCTTTGCTCATGGAATAGTCATGCTGGCAAACACGGTCCTCTTTTCACATACAAATGGAAAGTAATATTTTGTGCCACAGAACTTGCTGGGTCAACAGTTTAAATAAAATGGCTCTCACAGTTGGACAAAGGGAGGTTGGCGCTGTACATTTCTACAAGGTAATACTGAGCTAACAGAGGCCTGATAATAAGCAGTCCCCTGTGCCCCTACCTAAAGAAGTCTTTTGATACTGTGATGTGACTTCTTGTAATAAATGAGGTAGAGTGAGAGCCATAACAGAGGTGATGGTCCATCTCAGTGATTCTTGGTAAAGCACACTGTACACGGCTTTGTTATAGGTAATAACTTGAGTGCTGTGCCCCGGTTAGAGGAAGATGGACTGAGATATAGGTCAGATGTTTTCAGAATTAATGAGTAATACCTTTTCAGAAAAGAAAATATACATTTGGAATAATATTATAACATTCCCACAAAAATAGAATCAAATGCTTTTGCAGGGGTTGCACTCCCCCCCCCACCTACACACACACACACACACACACACACACACACACACACACACACACACACACACACACACACACACACACACACACCTGCAACCCCTGCTATACATAAGCAATTCAGAGGATGGTACTTCGGGTCAAAAAAGACTGTCCCATTCCACTGACCAAATGGTCCCATTCCACTGACCAAATGGTTCCATTCCACTGACCAAATGGTGCTTTAGCCAGTTATACTATTAAACAATGTGAATGCATCCACAGTGGCAAGTGTCTCAAGGCTACCTCCCAAAGTTTGGATAGTAAAGACTACTTAAAAAGATAGTAGAACTCTCCGGATGTCAGAAGTAATCCCATTTGCCAGTTGACTTTCTTCTAGTACAGGAGTGTTTTGCTAACTGGTGTCCATGACAACTGCAGTGGTACAACACTGAAATTATTCCATGCAGTATTCCATGTAGTTTAATGATTAGCCACACCCCTTCTGCCCCCTCCCCCATTCACTTAAATGTGCTTGCCTTTCCAGTTGCTTATAGAATGGACAAACTTTAATTGCTTCATGAAATGGCAGTCCATGTGCAGATTGTTGCTGGAATGCTCTGCATTAATGGTTACAGTCAAAATACAGAGGGTATAATAAGCCTATAAAGGTTTAGATTTATGCTGCTGGAGTCATTCATTCGTCCTCTGATAACTAATTTTATCCAGCTGGAGGCTATGGGGGCAAGAGACTATCCTTTATGGGAATAATTCAGCGATGCTAATTCTGAATGAGATGACAGTCTATTATAGGTCATGCACACATGCACACAGACACATTTCCAGGCAGCTTGGGGGATGGTGATGTTTTATCTATGACCTGTCTTTCAGATGTGGGGAGCAAATATCTGCATGGATCCAAGGAAGACTTGCAGACTCTGAGCAGAAAATGCACCAACCCAAGAACTGTAGAATTTAGTGCTGAGATACAACAGTATTAACCACTGTGCTACTATCCCACCCATGTTTCTGTAAGCTGAGGATACAATTCTTAATACTTGCAGCATCTCAATTACCCATCAAAACTACTCTCCACAGTAAAATATCAGCAGAAGTAGTTTTTGCAGTTCTTACTTGTCCATGAGGAGAGCATGTTCTCATTTTAAAGGATGAAATGCCTCTCAGGAATGTCCCTGACCTGTGTTCAGTGCCAAAGTGAGCTTGTGAGTCCAGTCCATTTCTTTCCATGTTCTTATTTCTTTTTGCAACATGCATGCTACTGAACATGACATTATTTTCTTTTTTTATGTATTTATTCATTTATTTGGTGCCTCTGCTCAGATCTGAGTGGCTGTTTTAAAGCTGGATCAGACTGCTTAGTGTTCTTGGGCTCTTTTCATACCAAACTAAACACTGGAACACATAGTTTGTGTACTAAATATACCACATAAGCACTAACTCAGGCAGCATTTTGTCTGTATTCAGTCACACTTATGTAAAGAGTGCAGCTTTATTTTGTACAGCTTATAAATAGACACTGCACATGCTGTTAGGGAAGTGGCACAGGTTTCCAAGGTGCCTGTTGGTCCCAGCTGGGCACATAATAATCATTCTGCTAGCATGAAGCTTTAATTTGCAAAGAGTTCAGGTATCTTATGGAAGAGTAGCCTTGGAAATTAAACTTCCAATGTAGCAGATGGTATGTGTGGGCTAGAGAAGAGTGTTAAATCTTAAAAACAGACAGGTAAACAAATCTAGGAGTTTGTGTATCTTTGTTTCAATGTACAACAGTTAGCAGGACAACAAATCACTCTTGTTTCCTATGCCTGTCTTCAGAAACCAAGGAGCCAGTGACATGTAGGCTGCTGTCTACTGTAGAGTTTTGTCAACTCTGTGTATGAAGGGATTGATCCCAGGGTCTGTCTTTCACAGCTTGTCTTGCATTGCTTCTTTAGATTTAACATATAAAAGGATACAAAATAAAGGTCATTAGAAAGTCCATTGTGTTTGTTAAAAGGAGATCTTATTTCCATACACTGTTTTGAGCTCTTGAATTTGTATACAGTGGATATAAAAAGTGTACACACCCCTGTTAAAATGCCAGTTTTTTGTGATATAAAAAAATGAAACCAGAATAAATAATTTCAAAACTTTTCCCACCTTTAATGTGACCTAAAACCTGCACAATTCAATTGAAAAACAAACAAATCTGTTAGGGGAAAAATATAAAAAATAAAAAACGTACAATAAGCTGGTTGCATAAATGTGCACACCCTTAAACTAATACTTTGTTCAAGCACCTTTTGATTTAATTACAGTATTCTGTCTTCTTGGGTACAGACCTGCCATCACTTAGAGAGACTGATTAACCCCAAATAAAGTTCAGCTGTCCTAGTAAGATTGTCCTGACATTTACTCAGTTGCCTGCTACAGCAAAAGCCATGGTTCACAGAGAGCTTACAAAGCATCAAAGGGAGCTCATTGTTCAAAGGTATCACTCAGGAGAAGGGTACAAAAAAATGTCCACAGAATTGGATATACAATGGAACACAGTGAAGACAGTCATCAAAAAGTGGAGAAAATATGGGACAACAGTGACGTTGAAAAGAATTGGATGTCCCTCCAAAATTGATGAAAAGACAACACAAAAACAGGTCAGGGAGGCTGCCAAGCAGGGTTGCCAGACGTCCCTATTTGGGTGGGACTGTCCCGAGATCAGCAGCCTGATCCCGAGTCCCGCCCTGCCGGTTTAAATCCTGGGCAGCCTCCACTTTGTTTTTTTTTTTTTTTTGATTGGCCCGTATACCAGCATACGGGCCAATCAAAAATCGCTACACACGGAGCTTCTTGTGTTTAATGCGGAAGTTCCACATTAAATGAAGCTCTGTGTTTAGTGATTTTTGATTGGCCCATATGCCGGTATACGGGCCAATCAAAACATCGCAAAACAGAGCTACTTCTGTTTAATGCGGAACATCGCAGTTCTGCATTAAACAGAAGTAGCTCCATGTTTAGCGATTTTTGATTGGCCCGTGTACTGGTATACAGGCCAATCAAAACATCTCAAAATAGAGCTACTTCTGTTTAATGCAGAACATCGCAGTTCCGCATTAAACAGAAGTAGCTCCGTGTTTAGTGATTTTTGATTGGCCCGTATAATGGTATACGGGCTAATCAAAAAATCGCAAAACAGAGCTACTTCTGTGTAATGCGGAACTGCGATGTTTCGCATTAAACAGAAGTAGCTCTGTGTTTATTTATTTTTGATTGGCCCGCGCCAATCAGATAAAAAATAAACACAGAGACTCTGATGTTCCGCATTAAAGACATGGAAGACCTTTTTTTTTTTTTAGTCTTTACTTTGTCCCTACCTGGCCAGTCGGAAATCTGGCAACCCTGCTGCCAAGAGACCTACAGCAACACTGAAGGAGCTGCAGGAATTTCTGGCAAGTATTGGTTGTGTACTACATGTGACAACAATCTCCCGTATTCTCCATATGTCTGGACTATGGGGTAGGGTTGCAAGAAGGAAGCCTTTTCTTACACAGAAAAACATCCAGGCCCAGCTAAAATTTGCAAAACAATACATTGAGTCTCCCAAAAGCATGTGGAAAAATGTGTTATGGTCTAATGAGACCAAGGTTGAACTTTTTGGCCACAATTCCAAAAGGTACGCTTGGCGCAAAAACAACACTTCACATCACCTAAAAGAACACCATCCCCATGGTGAAGGGTTGCGGTGGCAGTATCATGCTTTGGGGTGTCTTTTCTTCAGCTGGAACTAGGGCTTTAGTCAAGGTGGAGGGAATTATGAACATTCCAAATACCAGTCACTTTTGGCCCAAAACCTTCAGGCATCTGCTAGAAAGCTGAAGATGAAGAGGAATTTCACCTTCAACAGGACAATGACCCCAAGCATACATCCAAATCAACAAAAGAATGGCTTCACCAGAAGAAAATTAAAGTTTTGGAATGGCCCAGACCTAAATCCAATAGAAAATATGTGGGGTGACCTGAAGAGGGCTGTGCACAAGAGATGCCCTTGCAATCTGTCAGATTTGGAGCACTTTTGCAAGGAAGAGTGGGCAAATATTTCCAAGTCAAGATGTGCCATGCTGATAGACTCCTACCCAAGATGACTGAATGTTCTAATTAAATCAAAAGGTGCTTCAACACAGTATTACTTTAAGGGTGTGCACACTTATGCAACCAGCTTATTGTACATTTTTTATATTTTTTCCCCTAACATATTTGTTTGTTTTTCAATTGAATTGTACAGGTTATAGGTCACATTAAAGGTGGGAAAAGTTTTGAAATTATGTATTGTTGTCTCAGTTTTTTTTTATATCACAAAAAAACTGGCATTTTAACAGGGGTGTGTACACTTTTAAATCCACTGTATTTGTGTGTGTGTGTGTGTGTGTGTGTGTGTGTGTGTGTGTGTGTGTGTGTGTGTGTGTGTGTGTGTGTGTGTGTGTGTGGTTGCACATACATGTGCATGTGTGTGACTTGATGACAGGTGCTTGATGAAAGGTACCACGATATAGCCCTGTGCTTACTCACCCACAATGTGTGTGGCAGACGCAGTCTTCATGCAGATACTACTGCACCTGTTAATAGCCCTGTGCTCACTCACTCACAGTGTGTATGGCAGACACAGTCTTTATGTAGATACTGCTGCATCTGTTAATAGTCCTGTGCTCACTCACCCACAATGTGTGTGGCAGACACCATCTTTATACAGACACTGCTGCACCTGTTAATAGCCCTGTGTTCGCTCGCTCACTCACTCACTCACTCACTCACTCACTCACTCACAATGGTATGGCAGACACAGTGTTCATACAGACACTGCTGCATCTGTTAATAACCCTGTGCTCGCTCGCTCCCTCACTCACACAGTCACTCACAATATGTATGGCAGACACAGTCTTCATACAGACACTGCTGCATCTGTAATAGCCCGGTGCTCGCTCACTCACTCACTCACTCACTCACTCACTCACTCACTCACTCACTCACTCACTCACTCACAATATGTATGGCAGACACAGTCTGCATACAGACACTGCTGCATCTGTTAATAGCCCTGTACTCGCTCCCTCCCTGCCTCCCTCACTAACTATGGTATGGCAGACACAGTCTTCATACAGACACTGCTGCATCTGTTAATAACCCTGTGCTTGCTCACTCCCTCACTCACTCACTCACTCACTCACTCACTCACTCACTCACTCACGGTGGTATGGCAGACACAGTCTTCATACAGACACTGCTGCATCTGTTAATATCCCGGTGCTCGCTCGCTCACTCACTCACTCACTCGCTCACTCACTCACAATATGTATGGCAGACACAGTCTTCATACAGACACTGCTGCATCTGTTAATAGCCCTGTACTTGCTCACTCCCTCCCTCCCTCACTCAGTCACTCACTCACTATGGTATGGCAGACACAGTCTTCAGGCAGACACTGCTGCATCTGTTAATAGCCCTGTGCTCGCTCGCTCACTCACTCACTCACTCGCTCGCTCACTCACTCACTCACTCACTCACTCACTCACTCACTCACTCACTCACTCACTCACAATATGTATGGCAGACAAAGTCTTCATACAGACACTGCTGCATGTGTAATACCACATTATGACCATGGAATGAGAACCACATCAATAGCAACACCCCAAGTACTCACTCAGTGTTGAGAGACCTAGGCACACAGGTTGACAGCAACCTTACCTTTGATCACCACATCTCCACAGTTCTAAGACACAGGAGGGACACTTTTGCAGCTTCCTAATGTTCTTGCTGCAAGGCATTGCTCTTGAGATTCTGGGATGTTTAAGGAAGGACTAAGCACTGCTATAAACGTAGGTCTGGGAGGTATAATTTTCCATGCATATGCAGAATTGGAGACTAAGTCTGAAGGTTTTGGCTATACATATATCATGTATATCATGACCTACACTTTAAAAATTATTTATTTAGTGCAAAAAGATGTGCTAGAATTAATATTTTTAAATACATTGGCATACATCCCCTAGTTATAGTTCATAAAGTTACCTATTTTGTTAAATTACCTTTTTTCAGAATGCCTGGTTGCTAAATGACTTGCTTGCTTGCTTATAACTGTCGGTTTCAGTTGTGTGTTTTTTTTTTCAGTATTAAGAAGGTGTGCTGTCCAAACATGGTGTGGGGTGAAGGGATCTACATTTGGGTGTTGGAGAAGCTACATTCTGGAAGCTATTATAGAGTTCCAAAAATATTGGCTACTCCCATGCAGAACAAAGTTGCCACTGGTGTATTAAAGAGTACTTAAGTACAGTGTTGTTTTCTATGACCATACAAACATGCACAAGTGCTAATTCTAACTCTACTAAGTGTTTGCAAGGAGGGTAAAGCAACTAGACTAGGAGGTGTGAGAATAGTGTCCCCAACAAAAATACTTTAAAATTGTCTGAATGGGTCTACTTCAAATTATCGAACACTTACTTTATTGAATCCCATTTAATTGAATCCACTTCTTTGAATCTCATTATATCAAACTGCCAGAACTACAAAAAGGAAACCCTGGGAAAGGAACCACTTGGCCACCGTGGTGAACTTTGCCCTTCCACTGTAGTGCGATCTTGGAGTTGGTATATTTAGTTGGGGGGTGTATAAAACAGCTAATTACAGAAGAACATTTAGAGAAATATGAACTAGAATGGCAATTAAAATGAGATGCTACTAGTTTCCCGGGGCTCAATGAATCTTGCTCTATTAATGCTGTCTTGAGATTGAAGCATTATAAAGCTTGACTGACTCAGTTAATTGTTTTATTCACCTTAATCAATTGCTTGATTAATGTGTTTTTTTATCATTGGAGCATTTTTTTATCACATGACTTTAACGATGGTATTTCTAAATGTGGTTTTACTGTGATATTTATTGTTCTGATGAAGTTACAGTAAGTGAAACGAAAGCGCTTAATTGGAATACATTTTTTTCATGGTGTTTTACTGGCCATTGGCCATTGTAGTCCATGCATTACAGCAACTTCTTGTTTTGGTTATTAGTTTGTGAGTTTATCTTGCTTTTGGTTCCTGATATATGAGTGCATTTAACTTCCTTGCCAGAAATCAATAAGCAGGCAGAGCAGAAGGAAGAGGAGTGTTCTTCTCAGAGTGGGGGATGGAGACAGTGACAATAACAATGTTTCCCAGTCCGGGGAAAGGCTAGATTACCACCTGCCTTTTCAAGAGTCTCTAACAGAGTTTATGCAGCATATTGTTTTACAAAGTCTAGCTATCATTTAAAAAAACACCACTCAGCACAGTTGTAAACAGCCCGGTTGTCAGTAGAAGAAAGAGATCTATGAAAATAAATACAGTTCATAGTAAAATGGGAAAGTGCAACATCAGATTACCCTAGTTTACATAGGCTTACCTGATAACAGGTGAAGAGACATCTACTTGTCTAGTTCATTCTCGGGACACAATACCCCTTCAGGCACAAAAAGTACCTAGACAGTCAGATGTGAACATATTTAGCTTTTGTACTCCCTCAGTGTGTTGCAAGCTCCTTAGCGCTGTTCTGCTTTCTCCTGTCTCCTGGTTTAAGAAAAGAACTTGAAAGGTTTTATATGGGGTTGGCTATTGTACGTGAGCTGCCATATGTTGGCATTGGTCTTTTGTTGTAGCCTTACTAGCCTGTTCTTGTTATGGCGCTGCACATACAGAAATTATCAGTTTGCTCTGTTAAATTATTCATACTGCTGGCTTCACAATTTTTCATACTGTCATACCATATAATGTTATATTTATAATTTCTGTGCTTTGTATTGATATAGTAAGTATACTGTTATCATTCATATATATATATATATATATATATATATATATATACATATATATATGTGTATATATATATATATATATATATATATATATATTCATGTGCTGTCTGTAATGGTCTCTATTATGTAGGCGCTGGTCTTTTATAAAGAAAGAATTTTGTGATCTGAATAGTGGGTTTGCCTGATAGATTAATAGACATTTTTTAATTTATGTTTATCATCTTTCTCTCTCTCTCTCTCTGTGTATATATATATATATATATATATATATATATATATATATATATACATACATACACACACACATATATGCTGCTTACACACACACAAAACCATCTACGTGCATGTATATATATATATATATATATATATATATATATATATATATATATATATAGATTTATAGATATAGATATATATGTGTGTGTGTGTGTGTGTGTATAAATAGATATAGATATTTGTTTTGAATAGAGACAAGGAGGTATGAAAAAAGATACAAAACTTCTACAAGCCATTGACACACCTTAGTGGCCAAATAAAAGAAGAGGGAGTGCTCAAGAAAGTAGATACAGAAAACCAGACTTGTGCAGAAAAAACAAGTCTAGCCTCGCTGAACTAGTTTAAAGATTAATCAGTGAAACAAAAGTTTCTTTTGGCTGTAGAAAATAACTTCCTACATTTTTATAAGTTGCAGATGACTTCTTGAGCTCTCTGCCTGTTACACATTCGTTTGTGATACCTAACTCTGTCTCACCCCATTATTCCTTTTTTTTTCCCTCCCTTCAGAGTCACAGAAAGTTCCCGGCATGCCTGCCCCTCCCTGCCTCCCTTCTGTTGTACTTGTTGTGTAATCCTAGATCTGTGTTTCCTTTTGTTTTTAGCGACCTGGCTTTACGAAACTGCTTACTCACTGCTGATCTGACAGTAAAAATCGGGGATTACGGGTTGTCTCACAGCAAGTACAAGGTAAGCGTTGAAAGCTGATCGCTTTCTTTTGTTTTTACTAAGAAACTGTTATCATTGATCCAGTTGCAAGCCCTTCTCTGTGGTTGATATTTTTAAACCCTTGTTAATGTACTTGCAGTTTCAGGGAGCTTTGATGTGTTTTCCAAGCTGCTGCAAGGTGATCTCTTCCTTAGGTTTTTGTGAAATGTAAACTAGTAAGCTGGGAAGGCTGTGTTGCTGTGATG
Source organism: Protopterus annectens (assembly GCF_019279795.1). NCBI lineage: Eukaryota > Metazoa > Chordata > Ceratodontiformes > Protopteridae > Protopterus > Protopterus annectens. Next base: position 109,551,754 of record NC_056744.1, read on the forward strand.
TTGTTTAATACTGCAAAGAGGCAAAGAATGAATGCTTTGCACAGAATACTGAAAGCTTGACAGATCTGTGCATGCAACAATGCCTCAGAAAAGATAGTTATACTTTACAGTTGAGAGATATTTGCGTATAAGTAGTGTCTGTGTGTTGTGTTTTTCTTTCACACAGTTGTATATAGCACAGACGTTGCACACTATAAAAGACATTTAAACCCTGTCACCTAAAGGATGACCCAGTTCAGATTCAACCTACCAAAATAAAAGAGACTGTGTGTGGACTTGCCGTAGGACACATATTTTTCTTTCTAATGCTGTAAACATGCAGCCAGTACAGAAAACACCATGCAGAACTTCTAGCAAAAATATAGAAAAAAAATGTAGTGACATAAGAAAGGACAAGGAAACTACGTCAAGTCAGATATTATTTTATTCAAACAAAGTTCAGTTTTCACAGAATATCAGCTGAGATGACTCTTAGAGGCACATGTAACATTTTCGTTTAGAAATCAGCTGTTCTGTGTCCACAGTTGTATTTATTAGAGCAGACGGGTTAAGCCAAGCATTCATGTTTGTTTTCCTGGCCCCTGTGTTGTATCAGTCATGTGACTGTTTTTGGAATCAGTGCCACAGCTGAAGAAGGTCTGCGTGAGAGCAAAGTACCTCAGCTCATGAAAGGACAGGACATTTGCTTGAAAGAAATACCCATACATATGCACATTTACACATATACAACTTTAACACTGCAGGATCTGTCTGAGCTCAGATTCCTTTTGTCCTGTAAACACTATTTTTCCTCAAGCTCCCATTTCTAAAGAAGGGCTACATTGCTTTTCTGGCAGGTGTTTTTGTTCATTACTGATACAGGAAGTATTTGCTTCAGGGGAACGGAGTATTGTTTACTGTCTGGGATATGTAATGTTGCTTGTATGAAACAGATTCAGTGTGGAGGATAGCTGAAAGAAACAAAAAAGAGCATTATCAAAGCCATTGATTTATGACCAGTGTTCTGAGAAACTTACTAGCTACTTAACTCTAATTTCATTATTTTTTTAAAGTAAATGTTTATTTTTTATTTAATTTTGGTATAAATAAATCACCCATGGACTGTCCAAACAGAGCACTAAAGATGAAAACAAAAAATAATGCAGATGAAAAAGATGCTAAAATCATATTAATAAAATTCCATCTGTTGGCCAGAAAAATCTCTTAGTTCACACTAAACAGATCTTTACAAGCACAACCCAGGAACTCATACTTTTAAATGTAAAAAGATTTTAGTACTAATTTACCATAAACACAAAATTATATGTATACACAATTCAAAAATGCATAGGCAGTTATAGTTGCATAATCAAATGGTTTACCTTTAAAATGTTGAAAGCACATACACAAATGTGCCCACCACCAAAACGTTTGTGTGAAACCCGTACTGCTGAATCTTCCGAAATTCAAAAAAACATTGAACGTAAACATTTCCAACCGCACCTACAAAAAAGTGCTAACATGGGTTAAAAAGGGGGTGAGATTTTGCAGTTCAGAACATCGGCATTCGAGGTTTTGAGAAGATGCAGTTCAGAGTTCGCGGATGCGGTTTCGATGTTCTGAGATTCAACATTTTGATGGTAAACCAATCAAATGTATACAACATCAGTCACTTGGAGTGAGGCAACATTGAAGATATACATGTGAGTAACATACTCTAGGTGGTATATATTATGCTTCAACATGCAGATGTTGAAAGAAGGAGCAGACTGTTTGCTTAAACTAAAGTGTTCTTTGTATGTTTCCACTACTATAAACTGATGAATAGGCATAATATTTAGGGAAATAAATGTTGTGATTCCAATGTTATTTAGCAGTACAAAGGTAGACATTGAAAAGGGGTTATCACATACTAGAGAAGGAAGGGGAATAGAACAGGAAACAGAGGGGGAGAAAGTACATTATTTAGGAAAACAACAGGCACAGAGGGGCACAAAGCTAGGAGAAGGAATGAAGTGAAGCACTGGCAGATTTAACAAAGGTCAGCATTAGTCCAAGAGAGGAAACATGATTAGTATGTGTGCAGTGTAGATGGGTTGGTGTCATGCATGCTTAACTGTAATGTGTTTGTCAGTTTCTATCATCAAACTTTGGTCACAGTGTACTCATTTGAATGGCCCTGTAGATGTTAAAAAAAAAGGCAGGAAGTACCTTGTTCCAGAGGATGTGGGTGCAACAACAAGTGGTTATCCTTCCTGGCCAATGATTAGTCTTTGGAACCTAAAGAAAGATTTACCTTGAGAATGTTAGGATGCTGGTAACAACATGTTTCAACAAGCTTCATCAGGTCTTAGTATCCTGTGTAAATGATGTGTAGGACCTCATTATGTGACGTGTAGTCCATCTGTAAGTGGCGTGTTATCCACTGTAAGTGATATGTAGTTGCTCTGTAAGTGATGTATAGTATCCTGTGTAAGTGAAATGTAGTATCCTCTGTAAGTGACATGTATTTCCTCTGTAAGTGATGTATAGTAACTTTGTAAGAGATGCATAGTACCTGTGTAAGTGATGTGTAGTACCTTTGTAACTGATGTGTAATACCTCTGTAAGTGGTGTGTAATACAGTGGTGGAGGATGTCACAGAGTTTGAGACAGAATGTCTGGCAAGAAACACTGGCAATGGGTTATGATGTAAGGAGGCATTGCACATGACATTGCATCTTGCAGTCATTCGGTACATAGTAAAAAAGTATCCCGAGTGTATTTCAGAGGGGAGTGACTAAGATTATCCCATACAGCGGTGCTGCTAGATGGGCTGATAGTGAAGATCACTGCTAGTCTCATTCAACTCTGTCTTCACCCAATTGTCCTGATGGCAGCCTTCTTCACTTGATCCAGTTGGATCCCCTCCCCTTCTTCATTTGATCTAGTTGGATCCCCTCCCCTTCTTCACTTGATCCAGTTGGGTACCCCCCTTCTTCACTTGATCCAGTTGGATCCCCTCCCCTTCTTCATTTGATCTAGTTGGATCCCCTCCCCTTCTTCACTTGATCCGGTTGGATCTCCTCCCCTTCTGCTGTCTCCTTCTGAGATAACAGTTTAATACATGGCAGTGGGAGAGGTGTTAAATTCCTTCTCTTAGACCCTGTAAGATAGTAGGGAATGTGGTGAACAAGCAGCAGTTCCCACATGGGTTTTCTCTTTTTTTTCAGTCCTTCCTTAAACCAGCTGTGTATACAGAGCCCTCAGCCTTGAAAATATACATTTCCAACTATAGCTCTCACCTTGTTTATTCAAGAATTCTGAACAAAGTCAAAAATAATGGGGGGGTTGCAAAGGGCCAAAGTCCAGAATGATTTGTAAATATTACGCTAATAGTAAAACCACAGGGTTTGCATCAACATGCATTTTCTGAAGAACAAGAAGTATGTAACTCTAATGCCTAGCGCTGTTGACTGACTGTAGTCCTTAGTGATTTGCCAGAAAATCAAAAACATTTAGCAGGGACGGGGAAAAATGTAAGGCAACATTGTGGATATTTTGCAAACTCAGGGACATTTGAGAGGTATGTGATAGTACTAGGGGGGAGTTCCTTTGTGTAAAACTCTGCCCTTTTCACTTTAGGAGAGTTGCCTGGTGCATTTAATTAAAACCTACCAGGTGACCATATAACATTCTACATCTTGCCCTCTCAAACTGAATTGCTTTTAATGCCAGTGTTGCCCATCCCTGTATCTGTAGCTCAGCACTTAGCAGTTTGTTGAAATGATGCCTTAGGTATCTATAGAACTATGCACCAGTGGATTTCAAGAGTCTTTTGTTATATGTGGACATTAAGGGGTTTATAGGTTCATAGGTTGGTACTAGGCTATTGGCCCTAAGGCCTATGCAAGCCTAGCCATAACAATTCCCTGGAAATTTTTTCCCACAATATTTACTTCTCTGGGCCCCTGTCGGCCCTAAGGCCTATACAAGCCTAGCCATAACAATTCCCTCGAAATTTTTTCCCACAATATTTACTTCTCTGGGCCCCTGTCTAGCAGGGTGACTGACATGATCCCCGGGGTGAATTTCCTATCTCCCATCCAATCGTCAAGGTTCCTTTTGAAGAGGGCCAATGAGGTGCTCTGCTTGACATGTATGGGCAGTCTATTCCAGAGTATGGGGAGTCTCTGGGTCAGGAACCTATCCCTCCAGCACGTTTTGTTCATTGTGATGATAAGGTTTAGATCCCTGGAGCGTATGGCTCTGAGAGATTGGGATTTCTTTAAGTGGAGCATGTCCAACAGCTCAGGGTTTGACATGGCCTTGTATGTTAAGCAGAGATCGCCTCTTTGTAGACGATATGCCACAGAGTATAGCTGGAGTTTTTTTAGACAGTCAGCATATGGCATCTGCTTTAGGCCTGTGATTCTTTTAGTGAGGTATTTCTGTGGCCTTTCCAGCTGTTGCAGATGTCTTGTGAGGTACATACCAAATGGAGCATTATACTCTATAATGGGTCTAATGAGGGATGAGTACAGTGGGACAATGACCTCCTTTTTTCTGGATGAAAAGCCCTTAGTGATGAGGTGTGCTATGTAGAAGGATTTCCTGACTGTTGTGGCGATGTGGTTATCGAAAGTGAGACCACTGTCCACTTGTGTCCCTAAGTCTCTCATCACCCTTTCGATGTTTAGTGTTCTGCCACCTATGTGATAGTTCATGGGTACATGTTTTTTTCCAAAGGGGATGACTATACATTTCTTGGCATTAAGCTTGAGCCCATGGCTCTGGCACCAGGCATCTGTTTCTGTAAGGCCCTTTTGTAGAATATCCACATAATTTGGGGATTCAGTAATGGCTCCCAGTTTGCAGTCATCTGCAAACTTTGTTAGCCAGAGTCCCTTAGTGTTGGCCTGTACTTCAGAGAAGTAGATGCCAAACAAGAGTGGTCCCAGGACTGAACCCTGAGGTACTCCACTTGTCACTTGTCTGGAGCTGGATTTGGAGTCGGCTACTTTTACAGTCTGGGTTCTGTCAGTAAGCCAGTTGGCAACCCATCGAGTGATGTAGGGATTTATGCCCAGCTTAATAAGTTTATGATTCCAGAGTGGGGGGTGGTGTCAAAGGCCTTGGCGAGGTCCAGATAGGCTGTTTGGACCTCCTTACCCTCGTCCACAGCTCTGGAGACTGACTCAAAGAAGTCAATCAGATTCAGGAGACAAGATCGGCCCTTCACAAACCCAAACTGGGTGGGGTCCAGTGTCTGGAGGTTGCCATTGTCTTTGTTTATAAGTTCCATGATAATGCGTTCCATGCCCTTGCAGAACAGGCTTGTCAGACTGATGGGACAGTAGTTCCCGGGATCCAAGGTGGATCCTCCCTTGTGGAGTGGGATAACTGTAGCTCTGCACCACTCAGTGGGCACGAAGCCTGAGGTGAGGCTATGATTAAACATGACACTTAGGTGGGGTGCCAGTTCATTTTGTAGTTCATGTAGTACACAGCCTGGGATGTCATCTGGTCCCATCGATGCTGTATTCTTAGCTTTGAAGAGTGCTGTTTCTACCTGTGTGGCTGTGATTATCAGAATTTGGCAATCTTTTGGTATTGAGATGGGCCCTTTAGGGGGTGAGAGGGGAGTGAAGTTGGCACTAAATCGATCTGCCAGGATATTGGCAATATCCTTGGGATCAGTATATTTAATGCCATTCTGTTGTAGTTCAGAGCAGATCTGAGCATTGCCATTTAGAGTCTTGACATAACTATAGAATGCCTTTTGGTTGTCTTTGGAATCTTTGGCAATTTTATTTTCGTAACTAGCTTTTGAGGATTTTATGAGGGATCTCAGCTTCTTACTGAGGCTGGTGAGGGAGTTTTTTGCATCCTGGGATTTTCCTCTTTTCTGCAACAGTTTCTTACTTCTGTTGTATAGTTTGTTTATAGCAGGGGACCACTAGATTGGCTTCCTTTTTTTGGAGAGGAGCATCTTGGTTCTATTTGGGATGGCACGATTCATGCACGAGTGGATGTGCACGTACAGTGCCTTAGTGTAGGATTCTGCAGTTGAACTTCCAGATCCCGTCTGCGTGGGTGTTGTGAAGTTTGTCACTTCTGACTTCAGTAGCATGAAGTTGGCTTTGGAGAAGTTTTTTAAGGAGGTTTCCTTACTGGGGGGTGGAGGTGGGATGTGGATGTCAAGGGTGGTTTGCTTATGGTCAGACCTGACCAATGAGGGGGTGACCACTGGTGTGGAGCATCTATCTCCCATGTTGGTAATGACCAGGTCTAGGATATTGGAGCCCCTGGTGGGACTATGGATTAGTTGATCCAGGGCATTGGAATTTATGAATTCCAGGAACCGTTGGGAAAAAGAGTTGGTACCCGAGTAGTTTTCCCAATTAATGGCAGGGTAGTTGAAATCACCTAGTATTAGGGTGTTTGGTTGTATCTTAATATTTTCCAGTATGTTTAGGAAGGTGTAGTGAGAATCCTTAGGTATGGTGGGGGATCTGTAGCAAGCTACAGTTTGGATTGCAGTCTTACCTAGTGTTAGTTGCACCTGGACAATTTCAGATGCATTGTGTTGGGCAACTAGCCTGGAGGTGTGAATATCCTTGGTGACTATGGACACTCCTCCACCTTTAGTGTTTCGGTCTTGGTTTTGTGGCCGAAAAGTGTGGTAAGAATTGTAGCCTGGTATTGCAGGGGTGCTCTCTGGAACCTTGAACCAGGTCTCAGTCACCGCACAGATATCGATGTTCTCCATTTTTAGGAGTGCCTCGAGAGAGTGCATTTTGAGGTTTAGACTTCTAGCATTGAGTAGCATTACCTTCAGATTTTGCATGCTTGTATCTGTTATGGTGGTAGTTTTATCCTTTGAACCTTGCATAAAAAAGGCACTATAGGGGTGGCAAGAGCTTTAGCCAGTAACCTGAATCCCAGGAGTGACAGGTGCAGACCATCTCTGGCAAAGCATCGTGGTTTGTCAATCATGTTTTCCCAGGCAGACAAATACTGGATCCCCTTTGAATGACACCAGAAGCTTAGCCAATTGTTGAAGTCAATCATTTTGTCCTTATACTGGATACCTTTTATAGGTCATGCCTTCATTTATTAAACACTAGCTGTCAGTGCTTCCAACAAACTCTTCATAAACTGAGCATCCTGCATTGTATCACATGGTGACATTGTAGTAAAGTCTCTGTTACGTAACTTTGTAGTTTAGGGTTCAGTCCTGATTTCTGGTCACTGTCTGAATGGAGTTTTGCATGTTAGCCCTGTGCCTGCACGAGTTTTCTCAAGGCATTTTGCTTTTATCCCACTTCCTTAAAACATGCAGCTTGATTGGCAAAACTAACTTTTCCATATATATGTTGTATTTACTTTTGCCCTTAGAGTTGTGCCTAAAAAGGACCAATTCACTAATCAGTTAACAAATGAATGAAATTAAAATGTATGGACTGAAAACATGAACAACTTCACCCCAGAATAGCCCATCTAGTATAAATGATCATTGTAAATATGATGCCACAGCGCAGGCATGAAAACTAAAGCTATATACTGTTAAAAACATCTGTCTCATATGCCCAGGAGTTTCACAATATTTTAATGGTAATAAAATCTACTGACTCCCCGGTACCAGTGGCTTTCCATACTGCATTTCTTCTGCTTGTTTAGTTACTGATATTTCAAAGAAGGACAGTGCATTAGCTTCTTCTACCATAATATACAGTTTATTCTGCTATCCCACCACTCTCTACTGAGTAATGTATTCTTAAGTTCCATCTGAAATACTGTACCCTTAACTTTGTCCTGACACACGATATACAAACTGTTATCCTTGTTGAACATTTCAGAATAAGGATCGTGTATAAGTATCTCCTGTCCCTAATGCCTCTACTCTCTCTACCTTAATTCTTTGAGTTAGTAGACATTCATTTAATCTCATATGAGTGCCAATGTATTCCATGAATGATATTTACTATACTTTTGTATTTAACATCCAGCTTGTTGCAGCATTTTCAAAATTGATAGATTCAAAGGTTATCACAAAATTGATTGGGAAGATCATTTGCTTCCCCGCCAGTACATTTTTCCTCAGTTTGTTACCCATTTCCGTAAGTGATTGTGTAGGTGACATCATGCATTGAGATCACATTTTAAGAGGGTTACAGAGCTACTTTGTTTACTATGAAGGGAAAGTCTGTTCCAAAAGAGAGAAATTCTTTGTAAGAGTTGCCAGTCCCACCAACAGGTTCTGTTTAAATTGCGGTAGAGGTTTAGGTTGGTTGTACAAGTGATTTTGGTGCTGCAGGTTTTGCAAACATGTAGGAAATAATGTAGGATTGTACTTTCTGAGGCCTTGCAGGTTAGGTGGAGGTTGGTGGAGGTTATCTTACAGGAAGGCATTCAGCTAAGGCCATGGAATTCAAGCCATAGATTTTCTCAATGAGGAAACACTGGAGTCGTTCAAGTTGGATCATATGTCTAATTAGCTATACGGTGAAGGTAGCATTATATTCAAATACGGACCTAATAAGGGAGGATTACATCCTTGGACCAAGAGGATAAACTTTTGGCAGTAAAATTTTCTAGGTAGAAAGCTTTCATAACTGCAGTCAGTACCTGACGATTGCAGTAGAGTTGATTGTCTACCAAACTGCCAAAATCCCTAATAATGTTTCAGTTTTGAGGGGAGTGTCAGTTATGCAGTAGGGCATGAGTATTTGTGTCTCCCAAAGGGTATAATACTACACATTTTTATAATTTAGTTTTAGACTGTGGTCCTGGAACCGTTTGTTAGCCCTTCTCATGGGAAATGGGAGTGCTGTAGGCCAAGTTTGCAATCATATAAAAAGTTAGTCAGCCGTAAACTCATGACATCAACTTTGATGTCAGAGAAGTGAATAATAAATAGGAGTGGCCCCAGTACTTTGGCACTGGGAAACCCATTAGTAGTTGATCTACAGGAATGTGTGATCCCAATCTTAATTTGTTGGATTCTGCCTGTGAAACAATTTACTATTCAGAAGGTTACTTGGTTATAATGCCTGCGTGTGTAATTGTACCAAATGCCTTGGCCAGATCCAGGTATGCTAAGTGAAAAGATGTTTCCCTCGCCCAATGCCTCAGTGACTTTTTCAAAGAAGTCCTCTAGGTTGGTGAGATGGGATCTTCCCTTCATGAACCCAAACTGCTTTGGGTCTAAGGACTGCAAGATACCATTGTCTTGTGTATATGACATCCACAGTGATGTGTTTTGTTACTTTATAGAGAAGGCTAGTAAAACTTATTGGTTTATAGTTTCTGGTGTCTGTGATGGGGCACCCCTGTAAAAATGACAACCACGGCAGTTTACCACTTCTGTGGGCTGAAACCAGGGTTGCCAGATTTCATATCGGCATGGTAGAGATGACAAAAAAAAAAGCTCTTTACTAAACACGGAGCTTTTCGTGTTTAATGCAGAACATTGCAGTTCCGCATTCAACAGAAGTAGCTCCGTGTTTAGCGATTTTTGATTAGCCCATACACCGGCATACAGGCCAATCAAAAATCGCTAAACACGGAGCTACCTCTGTTTAATGCGGAACAGAAGAAGCTCCGTGTTTAGCGATTTTTGATTGGCCTGTATGCCAGGTATATGGGCCAATCAAAAAAAAAAAACAAACAAAGCGGAGGCTGGCTGGGATTTAAACCGGCAGGGCGGGACTCAGGATCAGGCTGCTGATCTCGGGACAGTCCCACCCAAATAGGGATGTCTGGCAACCCTGGCTGAAACCCAGATCTCTGGAGGGGGATGGCAGACCTAAGGTCTTGAGGGAGAAAGCTGAAGGAGATGGGGGAGTTTACATTACATTTTTCTGCTAATATGTTGGTTATGTCCACAGTGGTAGAGTATTTATATTATTTTTATGTACCAACTCAATGTAAGAGTATTGCTCCTAAGGTTTCTGGAACGGATGAAGAAAGATTTATGGTTGTCCTTGTTAGAGATGATGATTTGCATCTCATAATTATCCTTGATAAGGTTGATTTTATTTCTGAAGTACTTTGTTTAACTTCTTTTCTTCAGTTTTGGATCATGGAGTTTTCAGTTTGTATCTATGGATGAGAAATGTTTCCTTTTGTTATATAGCTGCTTTAAACCAGAGTTGCATTATAGGGACTTGTTCCTGAAGGTGACATATTTGAGTTGAATCAGGACAGATAACTTTTTTAATTTCTCCAAGTCTTTTGGGTTTCTAATACTGTGATGGAAATGGACCCCATTCCTAAGTCAAAGTATGATTAAAGTTTATGAAATTAGTGTTGTTTCACTCTTTGATGTCAGTCAAACGTGCACTTCGCAGCACCCGCAATATGTCTATTAGTGACTTCTGCAATTCATATGGGGTTACATGTACTGGTAACATATAGAAATATGATTGTAGATTCTTTTTTATAAGACCGGTTGCTTCTACTACTTTTGGAACTGTCTGGGTATCTTTCTTCCACATTCCTCTCATTTCTGCCTGTAAATCCTGATATTTTATCACTTTGTGCCTCTCTGTAAGTAAGACACTGTAGTCACTGGATGTGGCAATTTCAGTGCTCAATGCTACTTTTGTCTTCTTTTCATAGTGTACTATATCCAGTTTTCTAGCATCTGTCTTATGAACTGTTGGTAATGGGTGATCCCATGTGATGTAGACTTCATCCTTTTCTATGATGCTTTGTGGTTCATGTTTCCAGTGTTTTTCAGCCACTTCAGTACCATAATGTTTGCACAATCCCCAGAGCAACAGTCTTGCCACATTATTATGCCTTTCAGTATACAGTCCTTCTGCCATTAGTATGTCACAACCAGCAATGAGGTGTGCACCTGTTTCCAATTCGGTTTTACAAAACGTACATTTGTCTGTTTCTCCCATATGTTCAATGGACTTTGCAAACCAACGTGCACATAGCCCACTATCTTGGGCCGCCAGTATTAATCATTCATCTCTCGGTTTGAATTTGCCTCTCCTTAACCATTCCTGTGTTCGATCCTGATCAACATGAGGTTCTTCCAGAAGTTTACTGTACTTGCAACAATATTTATGCATTTTCCACATTTCTTGCCTTCTCATCTGATCCTTCACCTTATATTCTTTCTTTTGCTTTTTGACACATTCACTTGCTGCCTGATTTTTATCTACTTTTGGTTTGATTTCCATTTCTACTTGACGCTGATATGCTTCTGCTAGATTAAGCAGAGAAGTCATCTTAGATTTATTCTCCTCGTGTTTCAAAACTTTCACTATATTTGGGTCTTGTGAGGTCAGCAGATATGTGTGCAGTCCTACGATTGCAGTTCTGTACATGTAATCAGTTTCAAGGACGCCCACCCTCCTTCGGAACTAGTAGTATATAATCTTAGTATGCACTGATTTTTATAATTCATTTGGTGAGCATGAAGCATCCTTTTTGTTTTCCTCTCTAATCTATCCAACACGTTTTGGAGCCAGTCAGTCACTCCAAAACTGTAAGTTAGGACAGGAAGATCAAAATGGTTAATAGCTTGAATATTGTTCCTAGATGTCAGTGCTGTTTTCAGGATTAAATTAAGTTTCTAAAGTATTCCTTACTAAGTTTTATTCACATTTCTTCTTGTTTTATTGTTCTTCATCAGTTCCCAAATATTTAAACACTCCCTCTTGCTCAAGTTCTTTTATATCACATTCCTGTCCCAAACTGCTGTTTTCTTAGTGCTGCAGTTTTCCTGCTTTAAAGGTTGCTTTTGCACATTTATCAAGACCAAATGACATTCTTATATCATCTGAAAAAGTTTTGACAACTTGCAGATGTGCTTTCCATTCCTCATCTGATGAGTTATACAGTTTTAAATCATCAACAAAGAGAAGATGAGAAGTATTTACACTTTGTTGTTTTCTAGGAGCCAAATTGTAGCCATGGCCTAAGCTGTTAAGTAAACAGCTTAATGGATTACGTGCAAGACAGAATAGCAGTGGTGACAAAGTATCACCCTGGAATATCCCCATTTTGAATTGTTATCCCTGGGATAATAATTTGCCCTTTATCATGGCTTAATTGCAAAGTGGTCTGCCTCTGTTTCATGGTCACTGTAATGTAGCTGATCATTGTAGGGTGTATCTTACACATTTTAAGCACTCTTTTTTTTCCATGAATGTGGGATACTGTCAAATGTTGTTTTCTAGTCAATCCATGCCATACTTAGATTCTTCCCCTTTTTACAGTTCTCCACTATGACTTTATTTAACAACAAATGATCCTTTGTTCCACATGACTTTCTTTTATTGCCCTTGTGGTCTGTTGCCATAATTGAGTTTTCTTCTAAATGACTATAAACTCTGTCAGCATTAATTCCAGTGTATACTTTATAAGTCATTGGAAGGCAAGTTGTTGATCTATAATTTTTAGGGTAGCTTGCAGGTTCACTCTTAAGTAGGAGCATGTTTTTTCCTGTTGTTAGCCAAGTTGGTGTCTGTTTGTGATGTGCATATAAATAGTTCTTATTCATGGCTAAATGTTTGTGCAAAGATTTTAATACTTTTAACCAGAAGGTAGGTACTGCATCTGGGCCTGGGGTTTTCTAATTAGAGACTTTTCTTAACTTTGTTTCAATCATTCTGGCTGTTACTTCATCCCATTTCATATCCTGTACCTTTAAACTTCTTATTCTTTCTTTTACTTCTTCTGTCCATTTAGCATCTTTGTTATGTTCCACAGGATCTTCGTAAATACTTATCCAAAATATATCTATTTCTTTTTTTGGTGCTCTTTCAGTTCCTTTTACCTTGTTTTGCAGTTCTCTATAAAACTTTTTTGGGTCATCAATGTTGTTGTGTCTTTTGGCTTATCAATAAATTGCATATTTTGTACTTTTCCTTTATATTTATCTACGCATCTTCTAAGTTTTTCCACTTGTCTTGAAATTTTTTGTTTGTTATTTGCGATAGTGCATGATAGCTCCAGATCTGTTCTAAAACAGAGCATTGCTTTCATCATGTCTGTCTTTCTAATTATTTTTGTTGATCTGTTCCCTCTTCTGTAATCTTTTAACAGTGACACTTCTTGCCTTAATTGCTTTATAGTTTTCTCTATTTGATACTTCCATGATGGTTCAATTTCTCCCTTTCCTTTGCCTCACTACCCTGTGTTATTGTAGTAAAATTTTATCAGTTATTAATTTATCTGCACAGTAATATATCCTGTTTACTTCTGTTATATCATATGGATCTCTATGGAAAGTTTTAATTACTATGTTCATTTGTTTTACCAAACGTCTGACGTTTTGGGGTTTTATTGGCCTTCTGCAGTCTATTTCTTTAATTGATTTGAATATGTCTATCTACCTCTATTAAATCGAGCAACTCTTCTCTTAGCTCATTTTTTTCTAAACTGAGAGCACATTTTTTGTTTTCCATTTCTTGTGGGCATACTATAGAAAGTTCTATAGCATCTTCCTGTGGCACATTCTCTTCAATTTCATCCTGTGCCATCTGTTGCTCTGCCATATGGGAACTCACTGCCCTATCGCTCCTCAACATTGACTGCGTCAGAGTTTCCACAGTTCCTGTTCCTTCCCTTGCTGTCCAGCTTCAAGTGAACATTTATATTGGTTTCCTGTGGAAGGCTCCAAAATATCTTCATATGGCACCTGACCAATTGCTTCCCATTTCACTAGTTTCCCCTTAATTTGGATGTCCATTGCTTTATCCTGTTGTGGTGCTTTCTGAATTAGATTTTCTACACTGAATCCTTCACTTCGCAGGTACTCCATAACCTAAGTTTCTATTTCTTTAAGTTCTCCATTATTAATCTTCATTTCCACTTTTTCTCTTTGTCTTCTTATTTTTTTGTATTGTAAAGTTTTCCATGTCTGGATTTATTTGCCTGCATTTCTCTTCAAATAACTTTGGTGCTGCTCCTTTTGTATTGATTAGTTTTGCTTTCTCATTTGCATAGATATTACACCATGTTAAATCTCTTTTTCTTTCTCACTTCCAATTATTTTCTTCAGATGTCTCCTGATCTTTCTGTTTCTGCTTACTTTGGGGACTCATTCCATCATGCTGTGATGTAACCTGTGTTAGACCTTCAGCACCAAATCCTTCACTTTGCAGACACTCCATAACTTCAACTTCTATTTTTTTAGCACAATACACTAACAAAATTCCCCAGCAAGCAAGCCAACTGTTCAAGCCCAGAAATAAAAGTATCAGCAAGCAGGAAACAGCAACAGTCATCAGCACAGCTTTCATATATAATGGGGTAAATCCCAACATATCATTTCAACCAAAAAGCATCACAATCCAGATGTACGAAAAACTCTTTAATAAAAAGAATAAAAAATGGTAAGCACTTTCACCACACAAAATATGGCTTTCTCAGACTGTCATAAACATGTTTATGTGTATATGTGCCCTATTTTGTGTGGTGAAAGCACTTGCCAGTTTTTATTCTTTTTATTAAACGGAGTTTTTCGTACATCTGGATTGTGATGCTTTTTGGTTGAAATGATACGTTGGGATTTACCCCATTATATATGAAAGCTGTGCTGCTGACTGCTGCCGTTCCCTGCTTGCTTCTATTTTTTTTTAACTTCTACTTTAATCTTCTTTTCTACATTCACTGTTTGTGATATTATTTTTATTGTGAAATTTTCCATATTTGGATGCCTTTGTCTGTATTTCTGTTTGAATATCTTTGGGGTTTCCTTCTTTATATTGATTAATTTGGCTTTTGCCTTTGCATAAATTTTGCACCATATCACATCTCTCTTTCTTTCCCATGTCCATATTTCTTGTTTATACTTTTCAAAAATGTCTTGGTTTTGTTGTTTATATTTTCACTCTTTGTCAGATACTTCTTTTTCCAAACAGATCAAAGTTTCTTGGTCTGTATACTGTTTTTCACAAATCTTTTGTATTAATGAACGCAAAATTTTATTTGAGGCTTCTGTCAGTTTTAGTATTTTTCTTTCCTCTAATTTCTCTCTTTACCTTTTTGTATATCTTGTGTCTGGAAATTCCGGGCTTTTTGCATAATAGTAACAATACGTAATTTCTTTCTTATCCTCAATAGTCAACTCTGTTGTCTTTATTGCTCTTCTTTGGCCTATCAGTTTTTTCTGATTTTTGCGGACTGGTACTTCCTGTCCCCATTGTAGGAATGTTTCCGTATTTTGATAATTCTACACTGTCATTTTTTCCAGTCCTGGCACCAGTGCACCTGCCAGGATTGGACACGTTTTTATCCTGGGTCTTGGGCACCCGGCTATCTTTTTTTAATTTTTGACCTACTTCTGTCAATGATATATGCTATATAAATACAGTCTATATATCAATGTCATCTTGGTGAGATTTTGTGAAAAACAGAGTCCACCTCTTGAAGGTACTCACCAAGACTTGAGGATGAATTCAATTTCGGCAATACTACTCTCTTTTGCTTACTGACTTATCATCTCTTCATTCAGACCCTGAACCTCAGTGTGGACATTGAAGTGAGAATAAAGACTTTCAGTAAATACAGCAGTGTTTGTGACCTGGTTCTCAAGGGGAGGGGGATTCTTAAACTGCTCCAGGTCATCAGTTAGTTGCAGTAAGTTTGCCTTAGAGAAGTCCTTAAAGGTAGTTTGGTTTATAAGCATTTTCTATTGGATCTTAACGGCAAATACCAGTGAATGGTGGATCTGGCCATCATACCTCGTAACTATATCTAATTATGTGGAGCATTCCTCATTTTGAGTCATAAAAATTCTGAGCTCCACGTCATTCCACAGAGAAGTGGCCTAGAACACATACATTATTAAGAATTATTTTAGTGAATATCCATGGTAAATATCACCAAGTAATATTCAGCCATAGTAATTCATAAAAAAAGAATGATTTTAAGTATGAATAAATGGTTAATTACCATGCTGTGAGCTTCATAGTTAGTCATTAATAAGCATTCCACATTTTGTCCATTTGTTCCATAGTGTGAGAGATATTGTGGAAAGCTGAGAGCTATACTGACCAGTGAAGGGGTACCTATGGGTGTAGGCTATAATTATGCTATATTTGTAATGACACGATCAAGTAAATTTAGTCCCATGATAGGGAAAGTGCATTGTTAGAGCTTGAGAAATTAGCACTTATGAAATTTTGGAAGATTTGTGTGTATTTATTTGTATGTAGCTATTCTGCTTTATCAATGGGTAGTTTAAATCCCCAGGAATATCTGGGTGAGGATAAATGGTGAAGGACTTAAGCTTATTTAAATATGCCTCGTGTTGTAGGTGACACAGAATGCATTCTGTAGCTGGCTAAAATATGGCAAAGGATCTTATTGTGGTAACTAGGATGTGAAGGAGTTCAGGGGTGTTATCATGCTGAGTAAGTCTAAATGTGATAGAGTTATGAATGAACATAAACGTACCACCACCAGTAACAGAGAGACCCTCTGAACGAATGGTAAGCATTGACTACTGACAGGGAGGGTGTATTATCATAGTACTGGAGCCATGATTCACTGATAATGTAGATGTTAATATTTTCCAGGGAGAGTAGGGCTTCTAGGAGGAGTAATTACATTTTAGGTTCCTAGCATTGGGGAGTATTACCGTATTACCTAGGTTCTGTTGTAGACTAACATCACCTAAAAAGGCACTATGGTGGTAGAGAAAGTCTCTGTCTATGTATGTGAAAGCCCTTACGAGATAGGTGCAGGCCATCAGGCCATGCCATGCAAAGCAGGTAGGACTGTTGGCCATCTCCTTCCAGACAGACCCACATTGGATGCCCCCCCCCCCCCGGAATGACACCAATAGCTAAGCCAGTAGCTGAAATCAGTTAATTTGTGTTTGTATCGTGGAATCATTCTCAGTGAAGGTAGTATAGCACTCAAGACTAGTTGTACACCAACTTCAGATGCCTCTCCTCATATAATGCAATGATGTGGGCCTCAAGTCGCTTACACTCATATTATCTACTGTCATGTCATTTGGGTGCTTGGGATGAGGGAACTTGAGTGCTCTAGTAACCCAATGTAGCATAGTAGCCGAGAAGGTGACAGTGATTTGCCCATCTTTGTTCAGCCTGTTGAGTGGTACATCTGTATGTCTCACTATGGACTCAACTCTGCCTTAGATTTTTGTGTTGTGGCTGATCCTGAAAGGGCTTGGGTGTGCCTGCTTGGTGACTCATAATTTGCAGCTGATGGAGTGTGTTTGAGCTGTTGAGGATTTTGTATGTCAGGTACATGCGGCAGAGACCTTTGAGATTTTACAGGATATTTCTTAAATAAATCAGCATAAGACTTTTCTTTTGATGAACAGCATGCTGGTATGGTGTGGGGAGCTGACAACATGATGGTTTCTGATTGTATATTTTGATGAGACACTAACCTCCAACTTTTAGCAGGTATCTACACCTCTTGCATATGGATTCAGTGTGTGGTAAATACAGGTGGTTGTCAGTAAACATAAGGCAGTGTGTGTATACTGCCTCAGAGTACCTAATGCAAATAAGCTGGCAACAGATGATGTAAGGCTTGGCAGCAATCCCATGATTCCAGAAACTGATAAGCAGTAGGTGAGCTGCTGTATATTAAGCTGACCAGAGAGTTACATCTTTTTCAGGCTTTTATATTCTGCCTATTAGAAAAAATGCTTTATATATAATCTAACGTAGTCTGTAGATGAACAATGAGATAGCTGGCTTCCCAGAGTCAGGGAGCTCATGCATATAAATCTTGACTGTTGGTCTATTGCAACTGGTAAATCATCATACAAGTAATAGTTAAGCAGATTACTGTTATCTTTAATTAGTGATAGAACCAATTAGCTGTTAGTGTTTTTATTATGCAATGTAGCTGTTTTTTGTTTCACATTACTTTTAAAAGTGTCTTATTTACTTGTATATCTAATGTGCAACTTATAATGTGTGACTTGTTTAAGTGAAAAAAAATCATTATTCTATCTCAAAGGCTTATATAATGCTACATAGTGATACATTTAAAGGGAAGTGCACAAAACTGGAAAATTATAACTGTTGTCATTCACCTTTGGAAGAGTGAGAGACTGCTTAGCTAAAGTTACCATACAATTAATAGGTGTGTCAGTTTAAAGGTCTACAGTAATTCTGCCCCAGATGTGCCATATTGGTCTGGATGATGGCAGCACGTTAACATAAAAGCAAGAAGGTGTAGTGGCACTGAAAAGAGTATTTTAGCACCTCATGAAAACAATGTCCATGTGTAAATGCAACGCAGTTTTCACCAAGATGTATTTGCTGCTTCTGTATTAGCTTTGAAAGGTAGAAGGCAGATAGCAAGACATGCAAATTCCTGGAAATCCAGTGCTTAAAACTTTGCTCTTCAGGTGTTCACTGTGAAGCTTATTTTGGTATGACTGGCGATAGTTATAGCTTAGGGCAGCAGTGTTCACTTGTCATATGCTCTTAAAGGTCAACCATCTCGTGTGTGTGTGTGTGCGTGTGTGTGTGTGTGTGTGTGTGTGTGTGTGTGTGTGTGTGTGTGTGTGTGTGTGTGTGCCTATAGGTCTGTGTTCAAAAAAGGTCACAATCTTATGATCTTAATTTCTTCGGTGAAAGAAAGACACATTTACTCAATTCCAGAACCTGTCCCTGCTATGACCCTACTTAGCTCTCCCCTCCTCCCACACTCATATCTCTCTCATTACATCCTACTATCACTCTTGACTTTCCTCATCTGTTTAGCAACTAAGAATTTAATTTTTTCAAAGAAACAAAAAATGGAGTTGTTTATTTCTACACATGTAGATGTTTATTTCTATTGCTTGCTATTATTGTTTGTAATACTTGTTTTTTTTTGTTCTGTGATCATATATTGTATTTGCTGGAGCTTTTCTCCTCGGGTCTCCACTGAAAATGGGACAATAACCCAGTTGGACTAACCCGGTTAACAAATGTCAATAAAATAAAATAAAAATATATATATATATATATTTGACTGTGGTGGCTTAATCATGATGTATAATGATAGAAGAGGATTTGAGGAAACTTTTCTCTTATGTCTGCTGATGGACAGCTTATGCTCCTAAGTAGAAGTCATGGCCATGATATGAGCCTCTAAACTTGGATATGAGCCTCTAAACCAGGTTGTGGTAGCACAAACCCCATAACCTTCTGTTTTTCCCATCTTCATGCCCTGGGATGTGGGGGGGGGGGGGGGTGACTGCAGAAGTGACCTGAGGAATCACTATAATAGAATGGTCATAGTCAGTCATGGTCCTAGCTCATATGGTGATCTGGCAAACTGTTAATAGTTACATAAGTTCCGGGGTGTTTTACACAGAATCAAAACCTATCTCTCAAAGTAAGCCTGAAAGGCTACAACCAATGCTTACCTCCACCCAGTCTAATCTATGCTGCCCCAGTTTACACTAACCTTCATACTACTCAACAACAAAGAATAGAGTAATGATGCAACAAAACAGCAAACTTTGCCTCTAGCTGGATGGAATTTGCTATCTATCTTAAGTGCACCCAACTGAAGGTACCCACTATATTCTGCACCAACCATTCAAATGTCCTTTCTTTAATCCCAGTGATGAAATGGTACTGTTCAGCAAGAGAACTTCGCTCAAAAGACAAGTACCTTGCATATGATGACAAGGCCTCAACTGCACTTGGTGAAGCCTTGTACTTATGCCATCTGCACTCAGACAACCCCAAATTCAAAACAGTTTCAAGAAAAATCTCCACACTCATCTCCTTGACTCTAAAGTCTGCCCCTGCTCTTCCTGTCCTGGTTAATATGTTACACGCACACACACACACACACACACACACACACACACACACACACACACACACACACACACACACACACACATACACACACACACACACACACACACACACACACACACACACACACACACACACACACACACACACACACACACACACACACACACACACACACACACACACACACATATACACACACACACACACACACACACACACACACACACACACACACACACACACACACACACACACACACACACACACACACACACACACACACACACACACACTCACACACACACACACACACACACACACACACACACACACACACACACACACACACACACACACACACTGTTCCTTCTCTCAAACCACAGTGTTTCTTCTCTCATTAATAACAGTCTAGAAGTTTGCTCTTTTCATAACTGCTTATGTGACTTTTTAACCTCTTTCTTATTTTCTGTAACCTTGATGATGCTGGTTAATAATGCAGTCCACCTTCACCCACTTTTATACTTAGTCCCCTAGATTTTTACCCATTTCAGTATTTTTGGATCTCTATCATCATTTAACCTTTGATCTCTTTCTCTTCTTGCACCCTTTTCCCCACTCTTCTACACCTGGTGTACCCTAACTACTTCCTTCTTTACTGTATTCTCCCCCTTTTTTACTTTTCCTTCTTTGACAACTGCTACTTGTCACACATACCAAGACACTTAGTGTATGTGGAATCTGCAATCACTATTCTTCAAATAGTGTTTATAACAGAAACATTTTTACTACAGTCTCTTTCTACGTTTTTCTCTCACTAAATATGTTTTTGGAGCTTTACTTCCTTGGCATCTGGCGAAAAAGGGTCTTGTTTGACCCAGATGGTCAGTCCGGGTACCCAAATGCAAATGCATAAATAAATAAACTGTTTAGGCAATACGGAATTTAAACGAGGTGTAAGCCATTCCTAGGCTACATCAGATCTTTTAGTTTACCTGTTCTAGCCTAAATCTGAAGTCACATGGTAAGCTGTCTAGTACATTTTGAAACTTGATGATATATTCATAAAACAAATATGAAAGTGTAATTGGTTCCAGATTGCAGTGACATAATCCTGAAAAAGAGCTGAAATTGAAATTGTCAGCATCTACGGTGTGCTGTAATATGCACTATTTGTACTTCGCTCAATCATTGCCTACTTGTATAGTGGATTACATACAAAGGCTGACATTATAGTCTATAATTGGTCTAACTAAAGTCTAGGAGAGAGGTGTTTCTGGTCATAGCTGAGCCAAATATAATTTTGAAATTAGGAAAGCATCTTCTGATGATATGATTAATATTCAATGTAAAATCAGTTTGTAGTCAATAATTATACACATGTCTCTGTAAAGTAACGTTGTGTGGAGAATAGTTATTAATAGCACTGGGATAGTCACTGTTTTTATCTCTTAAATACATAACATAACTGTTTTTAGTGCTGAAAGTGAGGCTATTATTTAAAGGAGCAGTCAACAGATGATGTAAGCACATTAATACAAATTTGCCCTTAGTAGCTGTGACCACCGCACCCACTTTCGAGTTGTCATCAAATCTGGGACATCAGATTGTATTGCCTTCCTTACCTAAACACTTGAGTGGCTTATAATTGTCAAAGCAGGTTAGTGGATTAAACAAATGCATCACATGTCTGATGCTCCAATCAAAACTGACGGACCACTTGAAGGCTTTGAACTTTATGTATTATTACCGTTGTTATCGCATTGGATGGGCTTCAGAACACACAGTTTTTGATGCAGAATCATGTAAAGCACTGTTCAGGATGATTCTTCAGAAAGTCAGAAAACAATTGAGAACTATTGTGCCTTGATAAATAAAATCAAGGAATGATTCCTGTGTTTAGTGTTCACATTATTAATACAGTTCAGAATTTCTTCTCCTGTGGTTGCAATTCTGATTTAAAACTGTAGCAATGAGTAGATGCTGCCTTCGTTTTTGTTCCAGTATGTTATAATTGTTTTATGTAACTACCGAATGGGCTCATTTCTGTGTACACTGTATACAGAAGGACTGCTGTCTGTGCCTATCATCAGCTCACCAGCCATGTGCAGACTTTGTCTTATTTTTATAATAAACATGCTATGTTTATTTCTTTAATTACTAAAGCTACTGATAAAAACACAGTTTTGTTAATACTGATGGCATACGTGATATGTTTAATGCTTTCTTGACTATAAAATTCCTCCCCTTTGTCAATATTCTTTTTATCTATTAGGAAATGTGTAGACCTGTATTTGGTAGATCAGCAGTAACCAATAGCCTGCCGATCTCTAATGGCTAATGAATCCAGCTTGTGGGAACTCTCTGGTCAGTCAAACACTATTGTACCAAATGTACATTTAGTTCTGGCTTTGTGACACAGTGGGATAGCATACTGAATGCACCCTAGGTTTGATTAGTGACCCCAGCACTGGAGGAGCCATGCATGGAGGGGGGCTGAGTGAAAGAACATGGCTTTGCATGCCTCTCTCAGGTAGGAAAGGGATTGCTTGCACTTAGGGGCATACTGAGCAGTGTTATCTCCTTGATGGAGACAGGGCGGATCCCCACTTGTGCCTCAAGGAAAGTTGCAGGGCTACATGGCATGAACACCCTTTCTGAAAATAAGGGGATATCTTCTGTTGCCAGCCCAGTGCACACCCCTCCCTGATGCCTTACCAAGGCTGGGGGGAAGCTGATGATCGACAGACAATCAGGGCAAAGAGTACAAAAATGTACATTTGATTGGAAAATGTCATTAGAAATGCATTCAGTAATGAGTCCCCCCCCCCCCCTTGGGCAAAGGCCAATCCCCATACAAGACACTATGTTTAGTACACCCCTGGTGCTTATATAGTCACCTTCAGAGATGCCACACTGTGTTGGTCATGAGAGTCCTCCTCCCCCATTGTAGCAACCCCTACTGAGGCAACATTCTTTTCAATAAAACATCATCAAGTGTGGTCTTCTGCTTGTCCAATTACCTGCTTGGTTTCTGATATTACTTGGTACTGTTTATGGCCTGTAGTCAAAGAGAGTAATGGATTTTCTTCATAATGTAGCTGCAGTAAAGTGGAGTCCTTGGAATGTGGTTGGGAGAGCTACTGTTACATTCAATGACTTTCCACAAAAAACCTGTCTGCCTGTCATGAAGGGATGCTGTAAAGATGCCTATTAGCAGAGAAACTGTATGCACAGGAGTGTAGCACATGCAGTTAGAAATTAATTATCTTAGCCGGATCTGGGCCATTGCAGCCAAACTAGTCAGCACTGGCTGGAGGGAGGAACCATAGTCTTAATGAGCAATTAAGTTTTATTAAATAAGTTCATAAGTTCAAAAACAGCATTTTAGGTAATCAGCCATCAGGAAATGACGATTCCTCCAAGTATGGTAAATATGCTTTTTTTGCCTGCCCAAGTATCCAGTTTTTTTCTTAAAATTTTCAAGCTTTCAGATCACTTGACAGTATATGGAATGTCACTCCATAGTTTGGTTATCCTTATAGTGAAGTACTGCGCCCTCATCACAGAATGCCCCATTTTCATTAAAAATTGCATATTTTTATGTTTGTACGTTTTAGTGCAGGTATTAATTTCCACATTAAACTTGACTTTAAACAGGACAGAATCCTGAAAAATCCTATAGGCCAAAATTAATTTAGCCCAAATATATCTCTAACAAAAACTAAAGTGTTTCAATGTCTTACATTGTAACCCATATTCCATGGACTTAAGTTTCATGATTTTTCAGTAAATTTTCTCTATACTCCCTCTAACCTTCCCTGAGGGGCACCAGACCTTGTGTCTAAATAGTTTGAATGGACACCTTGAATCTTAACACTGTTTTCTGCCCATTAACGAGTTTCCAACCCACCTTGTGATGTAGCTGTTTATTTCATAATCACATAATCACATTCATGATAGATGCATATGGTAATGGTGAAAATTCTCTGACAGGTCTAAGAAAACTGCTGGGTACAACCCAAGGCCAAAGCTTCTGTTATATAGTCTTAGAAACATATTCAATTAATCAGTGTTGATCTCCCCTAATATCTCTTTAATCAGTGTTGATCTCCCCTAATATCTCTTTATTATTCACAGAATTAGTCAGCAGATGCACTAAACATCTTTCAAAGCACTTTCCTAATAGGGAGGTTGGACTAATTGGGCTATAGTTCTGTAACTGGTTTCTATATCCTTTCTTGTAAATAAGTGATACGCATGAACATTTCCACCATTCAGGAATCCTAACATGCTCCAGTCTTCTTCTGTCTTTCGGATTTTCCCGGTTAGGGGTCGCCACAGCGGAACTCTGGTCCGCTAATGATTGGCAGTAGATTTTTACGTGCTGGCTTGCCAGGCCTAACGCACAGCCTTCAGCGAAGGAACACCCTCCACACATGTCGACACACAGAAGACGCTCTAACTGAGAATCGAACGTGCAACATCTAGCTGTGAGGCGACAACGCTACAGCAGCACCACCACCACACCAAAGTTAATCTGGGTAATGTAGTACTCTGCATAGTAAGTAATAAGTTTGCAGATATCAAATCTGGACCCATAAATGTCATGTCCTTTATATTTAAAAAAGCATATGTTATTAGAGATTCAGATTCCTACAACAACCTGTCACTGAATCATATCTCTTACAGACTTAGAAAGTTGATAGAATAATGGGTTTTGCATTAGCATAAATTTTCTGAAGGATATGAAGTATGAAACTCAAATGTCTGTTATTATTTTCTAACTTCAGTCTTTAATGATTTGCCACTAATTTGCCAGCACACACCACAATTTTATAAAAAGCAGACCAAAAACATGAGGCCAAAATCTGGACATTCTGTGAATATCTGTACACTTGAGAGGTATGTAATGAATCACATTGCTAATCAGTCAGTGTTATCTTTCCAATACTAGTATAGAAAGAAGTGAACTCATTTGCTATCCTACTTAGGTCTCTGACCATTTCATTATTCATTTTTAATCTAGACATTACACTAATATTTATTCATTGTTAATGTATATATCACACTTTCTCTTCTACTGGAATTATTTATGTACTTGTAAAATTCATTTTTATTCTAACATTCACAAACCAGCTTATCTTCGTAATTGGCTTTTACATCTCTAATTTCATTTTGTAAGACCCTGCTGTTCTTGTTAATTTTTTTACTAATATTAGTTGTATCTCTCTTAAATGTGCTGTAAATTCTCTTTTTTTTCCCCCGTATTGCTTAACCAGTATGGAAGAGATACCTCATCAGTCTTCCTTTTTATTAACCAGTGAGTACATGCTTGCAAATGCTGTTCAATCATTTTTATCCAAATGGGGGTATAGGTTTATTTTCCAAATATGCAACAAAATCTAGAACATTTAGGATTTCTGCTTGAAGATATTTACATAGATATTTTTATACCCAAGTAGACTCCAGAGAAATTTTCCTCAGGTAGACAGCAAATGTTGGAGGTGTGATGGGGAAGAAAGAGGTAATTGAGAACATAATTTGTGGGAGTGTAATGAGCTGGCAGACTTAAATAATTCCCTGCAGACAACTCTTTCAGAGATACTGAGTGAGTAAATTGGTGTGACTAGGGAATTTATTCTTCTGAGCAATGGTACAGAATCGGAATTGCCAAGACATAGTAAGACCTTGCTGAGTCTAATTAAGGTGCCTGCCAAAAAAAAAACAGTTACTAGAAAATGGAAATCAGAGTCTAAACCAAGTGTACTAGAAGTAGTAACTGTTGTAACAGAGATAAAACTACTGGAATTGGGATCCTTAGAAAAAGGTAGGAGAAAATTACATAGGAAAAATTTGGAATTGTAGGAGCAATGCATACAGGGGATAATTGAGGTTTAAAAGAAGGCAGGATTTGAATGAGCTATGTAATATTTTTGACTGGGTAGATTATAAATGATGTATAGTATTCGCAACTAAAATTATGTCAATATGGTTTGTGATGCAAAATGCTTGCAACTAAGATTATGTCAGTATGGTTTGTTTTCATGTATATAAATGTGTGATTGTCTACATCATAAATCATAATTTAATAAAGGTACTTCTTGTTTAAAAAAAATTATTTGTTATACATAACAAGTAAACGGGATTCAGAACATAAGTTGACCAAGCAATATTCATTAACTGCAAAGGTACTGAAAAAAAAACACAGACCACAAATGAGGCTACACTGGTAAATCCCAAACAATCCAATCACCAAAGGATGTAGAAAAAAACAGCATTTACTCTTCACAATAAGAGCATTAAATTGACCCAGCAATAAAGTTGAAATAAAATAAGCGCTTTCAATTTCTTTACAGTAAGAAACTTAATCAGATAAAACTTTAAAAACTCATCCAGTGTAAAAAGAACAATTTTCTTCCCGCCCCATGAAACAGCTGTTGTCACAACCCTAAAATCCACCAATCAAAATAATTCATTAGTGAACGTAAGTCAAAAATTATTCATCTGTTATGTTTAAAAAAATACCATCATACTAATATGAGCTTTAAAAAGAATTACTCATTATCTGTTCAATGCTTTTAATTTAAGAATACTTGAAATAGAAAGCTGATCATTCAGCCCCGGCCAAGATGTTGCACTTAAATGTAACTGCCACACCAGTTCACATTGTTCAAGGAGTAATGACCCTCCCCCCATTTTCATTCATAATTAAGGCTTCCAATGCAATAAACCTAAATGAATGCCCTAAATATTCCATGCAGTGTCTAGCCAACGCATTAGTATTCTTTTGACTAATATCCCTAATGTGTTCATATGTCCGGCTTCTTAATTTCCTATCAGTTTTTCTGATATAAAAAGCAGAACACAGGCAACATAAAGCACAATATTCCACCCTTTCACTACTACATGAATATTTCCCATATAAATTGATCTTCACACAATTACTAATGCCATCTTTGGTTTCTAAAACATATTTCCAAGAAGAACAAAAAACACATTGTTTTCATAAACCCATCCTCACACAAAACTTTTTTTTCTGCACAAAAATGTCCTTTAGGTTCCTTCCTTCCTTATAGATAATAATAGGTTGCTCCCCAATGAAATTCCTAATATCCTTCTCATTTTTCAAAATTTCCCAAGTCTTCGCTAAAGCCGCGTTGGTAAGGCAATAGCATTGTTACCTCACAGCAAGAGGTTCTCCCGTTCGATTCTCGGCTTGGCTTGGGAGTGCTTTCTGTGTGGAGTCTGCATGTCCTCCCCGCGGTTGGTTAGCGTTTGAAAGACATGTGTGCGTAAATGGGCGTACTTTCATTGAAGGTTAGGCGTCGAGCTGGCACCTCGGCATTTTGTTAAAAATCTACTGCCAATCATTAGCAGACCGAAGTTCCGCTGTGGCGACCCCTTACCGGGAAAAAGCCGAAAGACAAACAACAACAACAACTATTATCACAAAAAAGTAGTGATGAAAGAACTTTTAACATTTATATTAGAATTATTATTATTGGAATTAGAACAATCTAACCCACTCAATGTATTACTGGCAATCGGTTTGATACCCATCGAAGTTTCATTGCTCAAAATTGGTCTAAAATACCACCTTTCCCTCTTGTTAATGACTTCTGGCATGACACCATTAACTAACTTGAGGGGTAACCTCTCTTTAAGAACATATTTTTCAAGAGGTCACGTTCATACAAAAAAAAGACTGAAAGGTGCTTACCATCCTGTCAGCCCTTACAAATTGACCTTTCAGGATGGCCCTCTTTTGTTTAAAGGGGGTGGGCACTAGTGGAAAGGAGGAAACTATTTCCTTCCTGAAAATCTCAGAAATGCACCTATATATTAAAAACATCCCTTTTCAGTAAAACATCTAAATATGATATTAGATCCAAACTTACAGAATGAGTAAAGTAAAGGACGGCAGTAGTAGAAAAGAAGTTTTCAGTGTTTGGTTTGCATTTCCTTGATTTGGAACTGCAAAGGTAAGTTATGAATAACATCATTGTTATATTCATATTTAAATGATAAAAAGAGAGAGTTAACAGTTGAGTCTGTCATAAAAGACACAGACCAGTGGTCTGAAGATCCCAACTTTTTTTGAGGAGACTACTATCTCTGGTACATAGCAACAAGATCCAATAAACTATTTCCCCTAGTATTAAGCTTTACTAGTTGGGCCAACCCATGAAATTATAAAATATTAATAAATTCCCATTGCATTTTTACTTTACTACTTAACATATTACAGTTAAATCTAAGGTAGAGAAAAAAGCAACAACCTATCAATTGTTATTTATGTAATGCTGAGACATTTGGGGAATACAATTGAATAATTGGTTATATTGGTAGCCAAGTTTCAGTATAAAATCATAGCTCTTACTGAGTCATGGAACGCTTCAAACTTCTTATATAACTTTGTTAACTATGAATGTGTAATAGAAAATATGAAGGGGGGGGGTTACATTTGAATCCATAAGTCTATAACTTCTTTTCTTATTAAGATAGAGCAGGTGAATGAAACTTTAGCCAGTCAGCTCTATCATGAGAACTCTGCAGATCTTTATATACTTCTGACATATCACTCTCCAAGCATGGATAGTAGTTTTCGTTGGAGATATTTAAAGAACTTGGACACTTGTTTAGACATTAATGAAGAAATAATACTTATCGGGGATTTAAACTGAGTTACTTTATACTTCACACTTTTTTTTTTTTTTGCCTGAACATTTCAACTGAGAAATGATTTTACTGGCCATAAAGTCTGAAAAATATTTACTTAAATGCATGCTGTCCCTTGAAAACAGCCTCTGACTACAACAACTTTCTTCCCAAAATCTTAAGTGGATGTTGTATCACTCATATTTTACATATGAGCTTTTGTACACGTATAATCATTTAGAGATGATGAAGGGGTTATCTCACTCAGTATAAGCTGTACACCCTGAGTTTTCAAAATCTCTGTAATACTCAACATATATTTTTGCATGTCTTAATCAAGTATGCCTCAAGTCACTAAATCCAACATGTAATACAAATGAATCATACCTTGGTTTAACTTCCCTATCACATTTAGTAATTCAAGTAATTTCAAACCAGGCAGGACTAAAATAGTAAAATAGTGTGTGTAGCCTTGTTTAATTTTGAAAGATCCCATATCACTGGCCTTAGGAAGGAATCACCCAAGATAAGTACTTCAGAATTACTTTTGTTTTTAGTCATCATGCATGCACCCTAGCAATAGTGACTATTTCAGGTCCTCTTTTTTGATTGTTATTAGATGAACGTATAGTGACATTTTTGTCATAAGAAAAGTTTCCAAAGTTCAAATCATCTTTTAATTCAAAGTTTGTATAGTCCTGTTCCTGCCCTAGTACCTTCAACTCTGTATTAACTAGCACTGGCTTGCTAGCTGTAATAACTTCAGGATAAAGACCAGCGTGCATATCTTTACTTATAATTAACCCGTTGCATCATTGCATGATTTATTCATGTGTATATTAATTTCATTCTCCATTAATGAACGAATACTATGATTACCATTATCTATGGATAGGTCTTCCTCAGAATCATTCCTTATTGGTGTAACGTAGTCAATAGAGACATATGACTTCCTATTTCTTATGGAACCAAACTTAGTGTCCCTTTTCCTTTTCTTCGCTTTAACATCTTCTTTCAAAAGTTGTAAATTAGATTTAGATCCTCTCAGGTCTCCTTTACTTTTCTCTCAACTAAGCTCAGATGATGCATTCAAAAGCTCTTCTAAAGTAATCTCCCTTCCCCATTCAAGTCTTTAGCATTTTCAACAGTTGTTGTTAAAGCTCTTCCAAAATGACAAGAGCAACCCAAATGCTCAGCCCCACTTTGCTAGAAATAATGTTTAATAGCACAGTTAACACAATAATTATGTGAGCTGTCTCTGAAATACATACTGCAGTATTTACATTCCTGAATATAACTTGAATTCAGTAAGTTCTCTAACACAAATAAGCTCAGGGATTCCATCATTAACCATAAACTATAAGCAACCTTTTGAAATACCTCTAGTTTTTGAGTTTGAACTAAGAACATATTGTACAGTTGTGCCACTCTTCCACTCAATCACCAAATTATGCAAAGACGTGTATTGTCATCGATGAGATGACATGAGCGCCCATTCTGCTCATGTCTGCTCATTGAGCAGTCCTTTATAACACTTAGGATATCCCTAATTGGCTGGACACAGGCATAGGTAGAAATCAAAAACAGTGTGTTCCCCTACATCTTAAAAAATACATGGGTGAACACTCAATTAAAAGAGCACTCTCCTGATGTTTAAAAGCACAACACAACTCCCCCAAGTGCGACAGTTATCACAAATCAAGCTTTCAGTTAGTAGTAAAAGAAGATACTGCTTGTGTCCCCTCGTTAGCAGTCCATTTCAACACAGGACATCCCTATTTAGCTGGGCAGAGGACTAGGTAGAAATCAAAAACAATGTTATTTTAATTAACATAACTGATTAAATAAAGCAGAATTGGGAAGGAAGACGGATTGTAAGTTAGTACTATGCTAACTGCCCCTGTGGGCCATTTTAAGCCTAGTCAGTTTCCCATGTGAAAATCAAACCCTGCACCTTATATCTGTAAGTTAAACACCTTAACCATTATGCCACCCTCCCATGGAATGACGTTATTATAACAGTTTAATGTCTGAAAACATGGAGCAGAATCATTTCATACGATTCAAAAAGATGGGCTGTCATAACAACTGTATGTGAGGGAACTGGAGAAAGAGACAGCCGAAGTGAAGAAGATATGATTATCCTGTTGACAAGGAAACCAGTGGAACAGTGACTTATGTAGTCAATAACCTGAATGTACCAAATATCCATTTCTCTGATCAATAATCTCAAATCTAGTAGCTGAAAAGGGTCCATGGAGTTTAGCTACCTGATTAACAAATACATTAGTACTGCTTATCTGTTTTTTTCCTTACTGTCCTTCAGTTTGTCTCTCTTAAAGATACCCACTGACAAATTAGTAATACACTGGTTCATTTCGTTCTATGTTTGCAACATATAGTTTTCCAAGGCTGAATGCTAAATGTGAAGCTAAATGACTAAAAAAATACAAACAATGGGCTGTATCCACACACACACACACACACACACACACACACACACACACATATAAATCTTGAACCCAGCACCAAATAGTGGCCTCAGCAGTACTATGTCAGATAGCATAGCACCAAAGAGTAACCTGTGTAGAATGGTATCAGACAGCATAATACCAAAGAGTGACCTTTTTAGTATGGTGTCAGCCAAATAGTGACCACTTTAGTATGATGTCAAACAGCATATTACCAACTGTGGTGTTAGACAGTCTGGTATTAAAAGTGATCTTTGTAGTATAATGTCAGAAGGCACAGTGGTAAATAGTGACCCCCCCCCTAAAGGACAGTGTTAGACAGGATAATACCAAATGACCTGTGAAGTACGGCATCAGACAGGATAGTAAAAGTGGCCTCTGTAGTATGGTATCAGACTGCTATGGGAAATGGTTAGGTTAATACATCAAATCCTCAGTAAAACACTCAACATGGTTCAGTACCTGAAGGTGAACCACTTCTTTCTGGCCAGCTTTAGGGCACCAGTCTCTGTTCCTTGGTTCATCAACCTTACCAGGGATGGCCATACTCCAGAAGGTTAAGCTGGACAGTTTCATACCAAGGAAGACAAACCTCTCAGGAATGTAGCAGATGGCCACAGAGTTGATAGACACGAAAATCATGCCAGACTATATATATATATATATATATATATATATATATATATATATCTATAGGATTCATCCTTTAGAACAAAATGCTTTAATATCGATACCTTACTCATGTGTGCTAACCCTAACCCAATCCCTGGACATTACGTTTCTAAAATCCTTTCCCTAACAGTACCACTACACAAGACAAAAGGGCACACAACACCCACAAGACAAAACAGGAAATCTTATCTCCTTGCCTAATCGTTATCCTAACCCTAACCCACAAATGCTTACACGTACACACCAGCCACTATAACCTTTTTGGCAAACATTCATTTTCCTGTACTCTCCTACTTACAAACAGTATAAAGATGAGATTCAGTCATGTGATCATTCAGTCAAATGTGCTTTCAGTATTTTGTGCTTTCAGTGTTTTTCACCACCTAAACACTTTTTAGTCCAATGTGCTTTTGATAAATGTATCCATTCACACATACACATCCATATATATAATATACTCACATGCACGTGTGTGTGTGTGTGTGTGTGTGTGTGTGTGTGTGTGTGTGTGTGTGTGTGTGTGTGTGTGTGTGTGTGTGTGTGTGCGTTTGTGTGTGTGTGTGATCATCTCACCTCTTCACCTACTAATCAGCTAATTTGTTTCCCCATCCCATGACCATCCAGCTAGTAGACAGTAGCAATGGTGAGAATCAGCTGGTGGAGAAGCAGTTATCTCTGCAGGTTGTCTAGGGTTATAACCTGGTTCTCCTTATGGAGAACAGTCCCTATTTGGGCAGTTGTGTCCTGCAAAAGCATGAGAAATGGCATGAGATTTTAGTACAAAATGTTTCCTAAGTTACTTGTGAAAGTTGAATAAAACACTTATATCCTGTATGTGAAGTACATTTAATATTATATGAAACACCTCAAATCCTATGAGAGAGCTTTTTTCTTTTTTTTTTCAGAAAAAGTTGAAGTTCAGTCATCTGTACTGGTTGTGTGTGTAGTTTGTTCTGTAGAATCTCATGTGTCCATTAAAAATATCCCACTTTGAGCATTTAAAAAAGTTGCAACCCTAAGGTTATGAAAGGATTGGTCCCTAACCTCTCCCCCTGATGACTTTACATCTGTACCACCTAGGCAGACCTTGCATTGCTGCCACCCCTTTATGCGCCCAATTGCAGGTACAGAGTTTGGCTGCTTGGCAAACCAGGTACATGTCAGTAGCCACATACTGCTCTACCTTGCCTCTGCCCAGAGTCAGTGTTGTACTGGGGCCAAGTTACTACTGTCCTTCAGGACGATTGAGCCGCTAACAGCCACTCATTCTCACCATTCCAGGACAGCTGTTTGAGTGCCCATGTCACTCAGTCCCAAACTGTCCGAGCACTACTCACGGTTTTATCCCTCTCTCTGTCACAGAATTGTCAGAGCACTGCATGAGTTCTGCAGGATGATAGCATTACTGTAGAACATTTCATGGCTGCAGAATCAGAACCATCCCTGGTAACAATATTGTATCTGTTACAATCCATAGCTAATGCAGTTTAAAACCAGTACTGTCAAAATTGCCATAGCAAAGTTCTTTTCTTTTTTTGTCTGAATGAATTTTTGGCAAGGTCTTGTAAACGTGGGCATACACAGCTGTATATTTCAGTAGTATACCCCACCATGTACAGAACTTAGGCCTGTAATTATGAGACTGAATTAGCATCCACCCATCCATCCTCAGACCCTTTTCCCATTTTTGCACATGGGGTCGAGGTGCTACTTCATCAGTGACAATCATCTAGAGCCAAGATTTACGCCACCTGGTGGCGAGGCCTGCCACTGTAGTTAATCAACACCACACACTCACATACACACACTCACACCTATGGCCAATTTGGAGTGTGCAGTCCACGTACTGCATGTCTTTGGAATGATCGTTTATAATGGGTTAATAATTTTAATTGAAATAAATATTACATTTTATGTTAGTTTAGTGTCATCTGTAGTTACCTGTAGTCATTCTTGACTAAAATACACAGATTTTGATTGCAATGCCCAGATCTTGTTAGATGAGGGAGATGTTCTGAAGAAAGTGCCTTCTGTAAGTAGTAGTGCACTGCTGTGTTTGCGAAAATGGTATTGTATTGTATAATCCCAGGTGTGTGCTATGGGGTGGTGATTGCTAAGCAAGAAGAAATCTAACGTAATTTAAAGGCACTCTTCTGTAGGATGAATGGATTGTACTCTTTGCTTTATATGATTGCTTTTTAGTGCCTAGTAGTAAACAAATTGTTAGACAAAAAAATACAATGAATAAGAAAACAAAGCAGTGTATAGCATTTCAGTGTGTGTAATCATCTTGCTATCATGTTATGGTTATGCAGTGGTGCAGACAGAATTCTTCTGTCTGTATGGGGCTAGGAAGACAAAAAGAAATTGATACAGAGACTCAGATAACCAGTGTGCTATCTAGCTAATAGCACAGTATGTCCTGTGTTTCAAAGGTACAACATAAGTGGGGGATTCCTCAGTTGTTAGTAAGCACACTTATGTCTCATTCAACATCCAGCCTGGAACTCAGTCCGTATTCTTTAGGAATGGGAGCCCTACATCAGTGCCAGACAGGCCATGGCCCTTCTATTTGCTATATTTCTTCCTTTGTGTTGGAGCTATGTAAACAACATTGTGGGCCATTGTAGTGCATTCCGTGGAATGAGAGTGGTTAGTCAGCACTTATTTCTCTCCTTCACGGCCAACTGTCCTGCAACCTAAACCTATTTCTGATTATAAGTCACTGACTTTATAGAAATCGAAACTCTGTACTATAGCCAGAAATCAAAAGGTCTTTAATGCAGTCTCTTCAAACAGAAGACTGCATTTCCTTTCCTGTACCATTCTTTATGCACATGTTAAGGCTACATCATTAGTAGTACAGTCCAGACCCAATAGCAACAGATTTGTACTGGTTTGTGCTTAAAATTAAAGGACCCACCCTTTTCCCTGAATAGAGTGCCTTGAGTGACTTTCATAGGGATTATGCTTGCTGAATCCAATTATTACAGTACATTACATCCCTGGATGTACAACATATGTTTGCCCTACAGTAAGGGGTAGAAACGTGGTCTTTGTGGGGTGATAGAAATAATTGTTCTTTTGGACTTCAACTATGTGAGTAACCACAGTCACACAAAACTTAGTAACTGAGATAAGCAGTTTCTAAGGAGCGATATGGGGAGTAAGGCAAACTTGGTTAATAGCCGTAAAAGTGCTCGTTGATGTTTACATGCGTAAGTGAAACATTTAAAAACAGAATTTATGAACTTACTTGCATAAGTTTACACCCAATTGTCAATGGCATTTGTAACTAAATTGTAGGCTTGACAGACAAGCCCTGCATTCCTGTGCTGTTAATGTTACACTAAGCTGATCAACAGCACAATCTCCTTGTGAAAAAGAGAATTCCATTTGGGAGCTTTCAGCCAGCAAACATTTTATGACGGAGGGGTTGTCTGCAGATCCTTGGATTGAGCTGAAGAAGGTTTTTGTGTTAATTTTTGAAGTGGAGTGTGACACACAGCTGGTGAAATCAGAGTATGATCTGAATAGAGGAAAGCCAAAATAAACTGATGAAAGTGAAGATGTCAAGAGATAATTACTAAGTCTCATAAAAAATGAGAAACTAGCATGGGCCAGCATTACATGGCAAGTTTGTGATGAAGCCATCTGCTAGGATTTAATGACGTATCTGGCACATAAGTGCTCACTTTACAACAAAGAACTGTTACATGTTAACTCCTGGGCTGCAGCTTTTTTACCAAGTGCTCATTGTACCGCTGCCGTCTTCAGAATGTCTAGACCAGACTTGAAAGGAGTTGCTGCAGCACATGATTCATTCAAAAAAATCCAGCTGAGGTAGACTGAAAGTGCTTTCATATTACATGTCATCCATTGTTGCTCTTAGGAGTGTAGAGGACACCAAATAGGTACAACTCAACACCTGTGATGAAATGGCATGACTGTAGCAAAGTGCAACAGACATGTTAATACAGTGGGATCCCCCCACCCCCATTATTAGGGTATTCATAGTGATCTGTAATTTGAATTGCACTGTGAAACTAATTTGTCTAGTAGTTACTTATTGGCCAAAAGAATTAAAGAGCTATGGCAGATAAGGACAAGTAATGGATGGCACAGTGGTGCAGTGGTAGCCTTGTCGCCTCACAACAAGAGGTTCTCTGGTTCGATTCTTGGCTGGAGTGTCCTCTATGTGGAGTCTGCATGTCCTCCCTGTGTTCATGTGGGTTTCCTCCCACATTCAAAGACATGCATCTGGAGTGTTTCTCTCCAGGCCTCTGCTGGAAATTGGCTTTGTTCCAAGTTGGACTTTCCCATTAATAAATGTTAAATAAATAAATAATGTGGTGAGGCAAAAGACATGACAGTGTGAATCATGAAGGATGTAATGCAAAAGATTTACAGTAATGCATTGTAGTACTGATCCGTAGACAGGCAGTCGAAGGTTACAGTAATGCATTGTAGTACTGATCCGTAGACAGGCAGTCGAAGGTTACAGTAATGCATTGTAGTACTGATCCGTAGACAGGCAGTCGAAGGTTACAGTAATGCATTGTAGTACTGATCCGTGAACAGGCAGTCGAAGGTTACAGTAATGCATTGTAGTACTGATCCGTAGACAGGCAGTCGAAGGTTACAGTAATGCATTGTAGTACTGATCCGTAGACAGGCAGTCGAAGGTTACAGTAATGCATTGTAGTACTGATCCGTGAACAGGCAGTCGAAGGTTACAGTAATGCATTGTAGTACTGATCCGTAGACAGGCAGTCGAAGGTTACAGTAATGCATTGTAGTACTGATCCGTAGACAGGCAGTCGAAGGTTACAGTAATGCATTGTAGTACTGATCCGTAGACAGGCAGTCGAAGGTTACAGTAATGCATTGTAGTACTGATCCGTAGACAGGCAGTCGAAGGTTACAGTAATGCATTGTAGTACTGATCCGTGACAGGCAGTCGAAGGTTACAGTAATGCATTGTAGTACTGATCCGTAGACAGGCAGTCGAAGGTTACAGTAATGCATTGTAGTACTGATCCGTAGACAGGCAGTCGAAGGTTACAGTAATGCATTGTAGTACTGATCCGTAGACAGGCAGTCGAAGGTTACAGTAATGCATTGTAGTACTGATCCGTAGACAGGCAGTCGAAGGTTACAGTAATGCATTGTAGTACTGATCCGTAGACAGGCAGTCGAAGGTTACAGTAATGCATTGTAGTACTGATCCGTAGACAGGCAGTCGAAGGTTACAGTAATGCATTGTAGTACTGATCCGTAGACAGGCAGTCGAAGGTTACAGTAATGCATTGTAGTACTGATCCGTAGACAGGCAGTCGAAGGTTACAGTAATGCATTGTAGTACTGATCCATAGACAGGCAGTCGAAGGTTACAGTAATGCATTGTAGTACTGATCCGTAGACAGGCAGTCGAAGGTTACAGTAATGCATTGTAGTACTGATCCGTAGACAGGCAGTCGAAGGTTACAGTAATGCATTGTAGTACTGATCCGTAGACAGGCAGTCGAAGGTTACAGTAATGCATTGTAGTACTGATCCGTAGACAGGCAGTCGAAGGTTACAGTAATGCATTGTCGTACTGATCCGTAGACAGGCAGTCGAAGGTTACAGTAATGCATTGTCGTACTGATCCGTAGACAGGCAGTCGAAGGTTACAGTAATGCATTGTAGTACTGATCCGTAGACAGGCAGTCGAAGGTTACAGTAATGCATTGTAGTACTGATCCGTAGACAGGCAGTCGAAGGTTACAGTAATGCATTGTAGTACTGATCCGTGACAGGCAGTCGAAGGTTACAGTAATGCATTGTAGTACTGATCCGTAGACAGGCAGTCGAAGGTTACAGTAATGCATTGTAGTACTGATCCGTAGACAGGCAGTCGAAGGTTACAGTAATGCATTGTAGTACTGATCCGTAGACAGGCAGTCGAAGGTTACAGTAATGCATTGTAGTACTGATCCGTAGACAGGCAGTCGAAGGTTACAGTAATGCATTGTAGTACTGATCCGTAGACAGGCAGTCGAAGGTTACAGTAATGCATTGTAGTACTGATCCGTAGACAGGCAGTCGAAGGTGAAAATTGTCAACAGAGTAAATAACACTTTTCGTTATAAAATGGACAGCCAGAATTTCTAAACTGTTATGTCCGTATTTGTGATGACATTTCCTAATATTGTTATGGATAAAAATGAAATTACTGTGTAGATTCATATTACAGCAGTAATATTTTTATATCTTAGCACATTGGATTTAAGATATGAACTTGTTATGAACTTTATCCTGCATTTTTGTGTTAATTGCCTCAGTCTCCCTTCATGTACTTTGTGACTTTGAGCAAATCATTTAACCAAGCAGTGCTAGTGAGTTACCCCTGCAAAGAGGCATTTGTGCCTAATAGGATTACCAATTAAACAAAATAAAACAGTGTACTCCAGGGTGTGTTTTATCATACAGTTTCATCACAGCTCAGGTGTATAATATATTCAGTTTCTCATACTTCATGGTACGTAGCAGTATGTGACAATATCATATGGTAAAACATATCCTGCTATCTTAAATGAAATAACTAATTTTGAGCAAAAAAAAAAAAAAAAAGCATATCCTGCCTTGTGTTCTGTAATTATCCGGTGGCTATGCAAATTCCAGAGAGCTGATTGGCAGCTCAGCCACAAAACAGTGATAATATTACATAGCAGCATTACAAAGTCTGGATCAGCCACATAAACACATTTAATTATTAGAAGTACATCGTGTTTATAGCAGTAACGCATGGACATGCCCTGTGTTGTTGTGTAATAACTTCACTGTTTTGAGGAACTCATACCCCTCAGATTTGCTTCATGTTACTACCTGCCCCTGGAATGGCATTACTTTATAATAACACAGATGCAGCCTGTCGTAAAAAGTGAGTAAAATGTGGTGATAGTAGCCTCACCAAGTGGGACTGTTAATGGGAATTACATGAAAGAAACTCTTTTTAAGTGTCACTGCCGTCTATACTCTAATTTGTCATGACTTATGATGTGTTTGCTTTTCAGTATTATTTTTATTAAATTTAGTATGTATCATTATGATTAGTTATGATCTTTTCCCATATTAGCATTAAAAAATCATTCTGTGAATTTTTTCCATACTTTCTCTCATTCCATCCCTCCATTTTCATACCAGTTCTTATTACTACTGTCATCTTATTAATCATGTGTTAAAGTCCTGCTTATCATAATCCATTATAAAAGCATAGATGTGTCAGCTGTATATATGACCAAAACTTTTGTAATGTTTATAATACTGTATGGAAGGGTGCTCCACACAGCTGGTGTTATCTGAAGGAAAGTACAAATGAGGGTTATGCATTCAAAGCACAATCTTAAACAGCAGTGATTTATTTTTTAATTAGTAGAGTTAGGTAGAAGTGGCAAGTAGTTATTTTGTATTAATTTGGATATAACAGCAGATTCAAGTATATGGAGGGTAAAACAATTTAATACTTGGTAGCCATGGGTTTTTACTTTATCAGGTGGTGCTGACCTCAAGTTTAAGCTACTTTTCTTCTGTGATAATCCAGGATTGATAGGATTCATTGCATGTCTTACGCCTGTACCTTGTCTTAACTGATTGTCACAGCTGTCTGTTATTCAGACTGCATTTTATCTCTTGTGAGTTTAGGATGTTGAATTTATGTTTTCATTTTCACTTTTCAGTTCATCCTAAAATGTTTATCATCAATATCTATACTTTCAGTCTTACTATCTTTTATATATTATTTGGTTGTTCACTTTGATTGTCTATAAACAGATATTTAATTAAAGTGACTGTTCACATTCTGTAGGTTCTAACATTGTTATTGTCTGCAGACTGCTAGGGTTATAAATATGCAACTCGAAACAAGTAGGTATTTTGGGCTTTTGAATAACATTTTTGTTTGAAGGCAGACACAATGAGTTTATATTCTTGTTTATAATTTAAGATTACTGTTCCTAACTTTGTAAACATCACCTTCATTTCTGCAGCAGCACTATTCTTCTTTTGTGTAATAGACTAGTATCATTTAATTCTGTGATAACATGCAGCACCTGAGATGTTAAAGTGCTGTCCAACTTACCACTGATGTTTGAAGACTGAAAAGATTGTTCAGTCATTTTTGGAAAAAGTTTGATATTTGCATAAGTGTTATTTGCAGTTGTCCTAACACTCACTTGTGATCACCTCTTTTAGCATTTCCTTGAGTTTTGTAAAAAAAAAAAAAAGTTGCTCTAGATGCTGTGCTGAAGGGAGTTTTGACTTTTCTCAATTGTTGTATGACCACAGAATTAGTGTAGTTAAGTAAGGTGGTGTGTGAGGGGCTGAAATTACCCATGTTGGGGTGCAGAGGGGTTTGTCACCCAGCAGAAGCACTATTTTAAGCTTCTGTTTTTTGGAGGGAGATTAATGAACATTCATATTATTAGTAAAGGTTGATAAAACATGAATCATCAGAAAAGCCATTCAGTTTAACTTAAGGGAAGCATTACTTGCCAAATTTTCATGATCACTCTTGTAACAGCATTTTATAGTACAAACAGTATATTTGGTTGATGGTGTAAACAGACAAGAAACATATCTATTCTTCCCTCTAACTTGAATTTAATATTGAACCTGTCCTCCATCCCTGCCACCTGTTCCTTTCTCCACCTGTTCCATGGCCTGTAAAATCCCTGTAAATTTCTTCTTTGTCACCCATTTTATTTTAAAAATCTGTTTCATGTCCACAACCCTGTGAGTGAAAAACTACAACTACCAGATGTTCCACAGCTGGTCCAGAATCTGCCAACCTATCATGGTTAACCTGACCTGTCATGTGGTTAACCTGTGCAAATTCACAACTGCTTATACCTGAGGCGTGTTTTCTGCACTTCCTGACTCATGTTTGGTGCATGAGAATTTTGAGATTTATTTTTCTGAGATAGGCAGAGATAATCAGTCTGCCTCCCCCCTGCCATATGTGTCTCCCTTGAATGAAGCCTCTTTCAGGGATGCTGTTAACCTTATGAGAAGTACCTGAGATTTACCCTGTGCCCCCTTTCCTTATTTCTCCTATTAGTGCCTTAAAATGTTTCAGTGAATAAAGAGTCTTCAAGTCAACCCGTTTCTTGGTGCTAGCTGGTCATAAGAGCATAGCTCTCAAATGAATCAGGATAAATCTCAACAGAATCTGGGACAAATCCAGAAATAATCAGAAACAGTTTTAGGAGGGATTAAGAGGAACAGAGCTAAAATCTGAGGCAAAATCAGGAATGTCCCTGAAAACCACGGATGATTGAGAGATATGCATTAGAGATTTCATCAGACCAGGCTGAAGACTTCCATACTCTACTCTGAGTCCGTAAGCCTGAAAAAGACACTGTCTTTTACAGGCCAATGTCTCACTATCTGAATGAAAACATTAGTTCCCTTTACTAGCTGCTACCAGAGTGGGCAAATCATCCTACTAAGTACTCCATTGTTGATTCCTGTGCGATCCCTTTAGGCCAGCAGAGGTTCTACAGACCTCAGCAATTTGCCACCAGACAAAGAGTCCGGAGAGTTGGACAGATGCTTCAAGGTTTACTCCTCTGCCACACTGGTGCTTACAGTGCCGAACTGTCCACCTCACCCTTCTCTGTTCCATGCTCACCAGGCTTGTCAGGTCCTTGAGAAGCTGGATAATCTGCCAGAGTCTGTGAACAAGGAAGCCCGTCATGACCCCTTTCTTCAGTGTAATGCCATGTATCCCATTGTCCTTCAACTGCGCTGATGCTTCAGCCAGGAATTTAGACTCTGGTGTGTGCCTGCATAGGATAGTGTGTCTGAGGATCCCCTCCATTATGGAGCAGCTCACAAAGAGGAGCCTCAATACCCATTGATTGAGGGGGCATGCAAATCACTTCTCTATCAGTAGAGCAAGACCCAGCAGTGCAACTTCCAACTTAATAAATAAAATGTGATTCACATGGAAACTCTCTGTTATACCCTTAAAGTGTTTTGTATATACTGACTCTGAGATCACCATACCTTGGAGAAGGGGAAATAATTTGAGATACCACAGTCTTGGACTTATTGAGTGTTTCTCCCATTTATACTTATAGAATTACAGATTGTAGTTATGGTCCTTGGACTTTTAACAGGTATCTAGGTTAATCTGCTCAGAACCTGCTTGATGGCTTCTTTCCTTAAGGGGAACCAGGGCCTTGTCTCTGAGTAGGGCTACTAGGAGCCCCTGCTGACCACCTACTCCCCTTCTCATACTAGTTCTGGCCTGCCCAGAACAGGAAGAAGCATCCTCAGAATCTAGTGAAGACCTTCCATTTTTTTTCTCCCCCAGTCCAAATGACGTCAGCAATGATGTTGACTGAATCAGGACTGATGTGCTGATTATGGTCTGGGAACTGCATGGAGGGTTCATTTTCTCATCCTCTCTCTTGCTATACCTGGGAGATGATGCTGTGTACTGTTCCACCAGCGCTCCCTCTTCCTTAACTGCCAGAGAACATATCCTAAGTTCTGACCCTAATAACTCCCTTACTTCTTTCACAGGGTAGTGATTTTGTTTTTCTC
This sequence comes from Protopterus annectens, assembly GCF_019279795.1. Lineage (NCBI taxonomy): Eukaryota > Metazoa > Chordata > Ceratodontiformes > Protopteridae > Protopterus > Protopterus annectens. The sequence continues at coordinate 109,593,890 of NC_056744.1, forward strand.
TGTCCTCACATATGGTGCCTACTGTTACGGAGATTGCTATTCCACTCCTACCTCTTCTTTCTGTGTCATTTCTGAACTTTTATGCATGCAGCTTGTTCTCCCATCTCATTTTATGGCTGTCCCATTCTTCTGTGACACCAGCAATAATTCTCTAGTTTTATACTGTTTGCACATCCCTCACCTTCCAAAAAAGACTCCTTGCTTTGCAAAATAGTAATACCCAGTCATGCTTTTAACCACTTTTTAGTCTCTTATTTTCTGCTTCCATTTTTCCTATTATTTACTGTCTGAATACTTACCCCTTCTGCTTAAGTGACATGCTTTTCCATATTTGTTTAAAGGTATGTAATGAAGGGCTACCTTTCCAACTCAATATTGAGCACCTCTGCCTCTTCTGGACTGTGACAGGATCAGTGTATGGCACATAACTTGTCTTCCTGTCTGGTGTTCACCATCTTCCTACCAGTTCAAGACATTCTTCCTAGTCCTGTCACAGACAATCACTATGCTTCCTAAGTCTTTTTTCCTCATTGTTCTGGCTGCCACCAAGGATAACACTTTTGAGAACGCTACCTCCTAGAATCTCTCTGCCCCTTCCCTGGACCTACATGGTGTCCTTCAGCTGTCTCCCCTGAAATGTCAGCTGTTCCCCTATAATCACAATATGCCCATCTTCCTCTCCTGTCCATATAAAGCAAAGTACTTGTCTTACACTATTCCACTGTAATCTGGATGATTGGATGAGCATATGCAGACTTACCCCCAGTTTATCTCATGGATTGAGGCAACATGTAAATGTTCTGCTTGTGTCTGTGTTGCACGTACTGAAAATATAAGGGCTAAAAACTTCATGAGAATGTACGGGCAGGCTGCTAAAGATCCTCAGTGATCAACAGCTTAGTAAGTACCTATGAGTCTGTAAACATATGACCCTCCATATGGCTTGAGATTAGTTTCACTGTAATTTGGTCTCTACTTTGTCCTTTACCTGTATATTTAATCCCATTAGTTACTGTCTGAGTGTGCTGCCATGAAAAATCCTCTTCAGTATCCCCACCCTGGCTCTCTTCACCTTCATTTTGTGCTACTTACCACTAGTCCTGTCTGCAACGTGCCCCTCTCCTCTTCCACCAGCCCTGTGCTGGCTGCCTTCCTCACAGAGTTGCATTTGATCACTTTCCCATCTCTTTTGTACTGTTCCTACAAAGGTTGTGTCCTGAGCCATGTAGGTCAGTACAAGAGTTGTGATTGCTTTAAATGTTGACTTACTAAAGATCACAGTCCAGCTTCTTCGCCCTGTTCAGCAGTGGTCTCACTGGCAGTTTAAAATTGATAGCTGTTTTCACTGCACATGCATTGCAGCCTCTTTCCAAGGCACAAATGTTATAGCTGGATTTTGTGACATCTGTCTATGAGTTGTTGCTGTAGAACAGTCACTACCAGATTTACAGGCCTTACACCATGGCAGGCTGTGTCACACCACTGGGCCTCACCCTCCTGCATATACTATAAGCTTGCTGTGCATGCTAGCAGGATGCCTGCATTTATACATTATCAGCACTGTACACTGTTTTCCATTCAGACTTGCCAAAATGCAAAACATTTCACTCCAGACTGGCATAACACAGTAGAAAAAAATTCCTGTTTGACCTTGCTTTCATATCACAGATTAAATCATATTTGACAGTAAACATCATCAAAGATTTTAAGCTGCAGTTGTGCTAGCATTTGGCATTGCCTTTCATTTTTACTGCAGTTTATAGCGCTGAACCTTTTTTAATTTTTTATTTTGTATTGTTGATTCTACCCATAAAAAGAAGTATTTGGTTTGCCAGTCAGCAGTAGTTACCAATGTATCCACTTATTGGTATATCTGTGAACGTTCTGAATACACTGGCACTGAAATGTTACATGTGGGGTCAGTTTGGGTAACAGGCTGTAAAATGTGCAGACTTCAATTAGGTGATAAGTCACAGACAATGTCACATACAGAACACATAGATGAAGTAAACCTATTTTTTTAACTTGTAAGTAGAAAAACACACAATTAAATGTATGGCAATAGTAGAAAGTCAATGAAAAAATTATAATGAACTTTTGGCTAAATGACCGAGGTTTTTGTCTGTAAGCCTCAAATGCCTAGGATTTATCTGCCTCCCCCCCGAACTTCAGTGTCGAACCCAAAGAGTTCCAAGGTCTGCTGTTTGTGTTAATGAACTTATCCCATACTACATATTGGTTTTCTGTACCTGTACTAAGCAGACAGGTTCCTATGTCAGATGATAGCACCTGCATCACATTTAATCTGGGTTGCAGCAGATTCCAGCATTCTGTACTTTGGAACATTACATCATGTAGTAGTTCATGTTTTTTTAATCTTAAAACAAGGATACTATCATCCACTAAGATGAAAACTGCAATTTAGCAACAACCCCACTCCTTACTAAGTAGATAAGAAGAGAATGTTATAATTGTTCTTCTAAACATTAAATGAGTGAAAAGGCATTGTCTTGCATCTGTCCTGCAACCTGGAACCATCTACTTAAAGAAATTAAAATAATATCAACAATTAAGGAGATCAAAGCAGCTCTGCAGAAGCATCTCTTCAAGGAATCTTGCTGAAAATGTTAGAGGGATAATGGCTTACACAGTCTCACTGTTGTTACTACAACAATATTGTAAATTAAGTAAATACTCTAGAAATCAGTACTGTAATATTCTGACATTGTTAATTGTTAGATTCTCTTCATTAATCACTATTGTAGTGTACTCAAAATTGTAAACAACTGAATTTATGTTTATTGTTCCTCAAGAGCCTGGGTTGTAGCTGAAAAGGCTCAGTAGACCAACGCACCTACCTGGTCAACAAGTAGAAAATAAATAAATGTACTTTCAGAATTGTTCCTCATGCTTTCTACTACACATTCGATGGAACACTGCATGGTTGTTTGGGATTGCTTTTCATATAATAAACAACTTGACTGCAGAAAATGCCAACTCTAGTTTTAATCTGATTTCTTGCAAGCTGAGAAAGAAGTGTGTTTTTGGAGAATGCTGACTTGGGTTAACAGTTGCAATGGCTATAGCGTGATGAATTGTACATGTGAAACCTACATTTGCAATGTCATTAGTCACTATCGCCAAGCTTATTTTGGTATATATGAACATTAAGTCATGCAAACACATTCTTAAAGGGGAAATAAGTGCTCTACAAAGAAGTTTAACCTATTATATTTATTGAAGTACTGTTTTGATGGCTTGTTATGAAAATGATTATTTCTTACTCTGGAAAGTAAATATGTAGAGTTGCAGCTTGCTCCCTCATGAATCAAACTTAACAATCTCTGGAAAGTGTTTTAAAATCACCTCCTGTCATAGTTCCAGCTTTAAAAGTATGTAAAATAAGCTTTATTGAAAATGTAGACACATGACATGTAATAAACAGAGCAAGGATTAAACCGAACACAGACTATATTTTACATTTATTACTGTTATTGTATAACCTGGTAGGTGGTGAGGCTGAATAAGGCCTATAGTTTGTCATTTTTGCCCCACTTTTTGTGGCTTTCTTTGACTACCAGCTGCTTAAGTCTACTCCCACTTCGACTTTGTGCATTTATGGCTGTGCCTCCATTTTCAGTCATGGTCTAACCAGTAAGAATGATGGCCACAAAGAGACACAGTAGTGTAACTGTGGGAAACAGCTCAAATGTTTAATAATACTGCATGTGCATTGTGAAGGACAGAGTGTAATGTGTTCAACACAGGGATCACTGCACCAACAATTAATATGTCCAGATGATAGGTAGAAGTGGAAGTCAGTCCCTGTGTCTACATCTGTCCGCAGCCTGACAGCACTAGGTGTACATGTTTACAGTCTCAAGCTGCAGCTGTTAGAGGCAAGCCAGCTATAAAAGATAGTGACAGCACACATTTTCGTAGTTATTTTTGCCACCTGAACTGACCTGTCTATCCACTGTGCTTTTACTAGTTCTTTCTTTACTTCAGAATCTTGACACTACAGCATTTACAACGCACTTTTAGAAGAGTGTCTTAATTCTGTCAACTGTGATAACTGTATTTTGTATCCCCTCCCATACTTTTGTTTACGAGTGGGTTAGAATGTCTTAACTGGACAGAGTTGGTGACGTAATGTACATGATAATGTCAGCCAGCTACAGTTCTGCCTCGTAATGCTGGATTAACTACTGAGGTGCGTAATCCCAGGGAGAAGCCCCTCCCCTCCCTCCCCGGGTAGGTAAGATACTGCTCCTTTCTATCCCACCCTTACTGGCTGCTCCTGCAACCTAAACATTAATCAATCTTATGTTATCTAGCTTTCAATCAAGCTGCATTCCACTGCACAAAGAAACCAAGAGAATAACTGTGCTTTTGCCGATAACTTTCTGCATAATTTCTTGGCTATTATTTTGAGAGTATGTCATAGCAGGGAGATGTCCATTTCTATTCTGACTGTTATTCAAATGGAAATCCAGTACCTTGACTGTTACTCAAATAACTACCTTTATGAACAACATTAGAGTATCTGGTAACTGAATATAGGTCCCCTCGATGTCCATACTGCTCCAGTTATACATTCCAATTATTTTAAATTACTTTAAATTAGTAAGCAGTGCATTTATTTATTACACAAGTCTATTTGGGCTACAGTAGGTTCTCTCAGCCTCCAAACCTTGTATACAGAAGGAGAAAGAAATCCATCCCTGTCATCTTTCTTACAATTCTGGCATACACTGATTAAATTATAATCCCCCTGGTGTGAATACAGACTTTGGGGATGAGGAATTCTTCCCACCTGTCTATCCCCCAGGAGATGTCAACAAACTTTTGCAAAACTATTAAAGAAGTTGAAACCCACTTCACTGGCAGCAGATAACTTGCCAGCAGAATATCTAAAATTAACAGCAGATGTTATTGCCTTCCCTCTGTCAATACTTATAAACCGCTGTATAACAGAACAGTATGTGCCAGCTATTTGGAAAATTGCATATATTATACCATTACACAAAGGAGGTAATAAAACAGAACTAACAATCTACCAGCCCATTGCTATACTTTCACCACTTTCTAAAATTCTGGAAAGACGTATCCACTTTCAACTTCTTAAGCACCTTCTAAACAATAATCTTCTCTCATTGTCACAGCATGGATTCTGACTATATCATAGCACTACTATAGCTCTTCTAAGTTTCACTAATACTATAAATAAATTCAGAGACGATGGCAAAATAGTGGCTTCAGTCTTTTTAGACATGTCTAAAACATTGGTACAGTTTCCCATCCTAATGTACTGTCCAATCTGAAAAATCTTAATATCAACCCTGATGCTGTTAACTGGTTTCAAAGTTTTCTATCTAGTTGCCAGCAAGCTGTGAAATGGAAGCAAGATCTATCCCCACTCCTTTCTGTTGCACTTGGAGTCCCTCAGGATTCAATCCTAGGGCACCTCCTCTTCAGCATATTCATAGATGATCTTAATACTGCCTCCTCTCAAGCATCTATCATACAATAAGCAGATGATTCAACCCTTATATGTGCAGCATCCACAATAACTCAACTTCTTACAGTCACACGAAAAGCCTTCTCTGATATTGAAACATGGCTAGCAATCTCACAACTCATTCTCAACTCTAATAAAACAAAACTTATGGTCTTTCATCCATTCTAAACCTACTAACCTCCCAGCTGACTTTTATGTCACTGCCAGTAATAGTACTAGGATTTTCCCAGATTCCCAAACAAAACTGTTAGGTGTCATAATCGACAGCAGACTGAAATTTGACATACACATTTCTAACACAATCAAAAAGGGTCACAAGAAAATGGGAATGATGCACAGAAACAAAAAAATCTTAACAGACACTGCAACAATAGCCATAGCTAGAACACACCTTCTCTCCTTACTCTTATATGCATCCCTCGTACTTACCAATCTCAAAAAGTCAGAACTAAGTAAATTAGAATCATGTTATAATAAGATTGCCAAATTTGCAACAGATTCCACACATTCAAAAACCCATCACTGTCAATGCCTAAAAAAACTTTCTTGGTTGGAACTACCTCATATTATGAACTATAACCAGTTAATAATGGCTCACAAAATAATTCACAATCCTGACAATGTACCTTCCCTAAAAATCTTCTACAACCGTATTCTAACATTTGTACTCTTCGATCATCTAACAAAGACTTACTCCAAGTAACCAAAGTAACCAATACAGCAGGCAACTCACTTTACTCTAACTTTGTTGCTAAAAATTGGAATACCCTGCCACATAGTATTAGATCTATAAACAATCTTAATCATAGGTTCATAGGTAGGTTCATAGGAAGGTACTAGGCTATCGGCCCAAGGGCCTAAATAAGCCTAGCCAACAAGGTTCCCTGGCTTACTCCACCCAAGAAAGTTATTTTCCTGTGCTCCTGTTGAGCAGAGCCACAGAAGTGATCCCCAGGGTGTATTTCCTATTTCCCACCCACTTATCAAGATTTTTCTTGAAGAGTGCTAATGAGGAACTTTGCTTGACATAGATGGGTAGCTTGTTCTAGGGTATGGGAAGTCTCTGGGACAGGAATCTATCCCTCCAGCATGTCCTGTTTATTGTGGTGACAAGGTTTAGGTCCCTAGAGCATGTAGCTTGGAGGGATTGGGATTTCTTTAGGTGTAGCATGTCCAACAGATCTGGGTTTGACATAGCTTTATATGTTAGGCTGAGATCACCTCAAAGTAGGCGATATGCTACGGAGTAAAGCTGGAGTTCTTTGAGACGGTCAGTGTAGGGCATCTGTTTGAGGCCAGTAATTCTCTTTGTGAGGTACTTCTGTGGCCTTTGCAGCTGCTGCAGATGCCTTGTGAGGTACATTCCAAAAGGGGCATCGTAATCTATAATGGGTCTAATGAGTGTCGAGTAGAGAGGAACAATGACCTCCTTTTTCCTAGATGAGAACCCTTTTGTGATGAGGTGTGCCATGTAGAAGGATTTCCTGACTACTGTGGCGATGTGATTATCAAAGGAGAGACTACTGTCCGGCTGGGTCCCCAGGTCTCATCACACATTTGAAGTTAAGTAGACTGCTGCCTATGTGGTAGTTTATGGGTACAGCGTTTTTACCAAAGGAGATGACAATGCACTTTTTGGCATTGAGCTTGAGGCCAAGCCTCTGACACCAGGCATCTGTCTCAGTGAGGCCCTTCTGTAGGATGTCCACATCTTTTGGGGACTCAACTATGGCTCGTAGTTTGCAGTCATCTGCAAACTTCATTAGCCAAAGGCCTTCTGTGTTAGCCTGTACTTCAGAGAAGTAGATACCAAACAGAAGAGGTCCCAGGACTGAACCCTGTGGTACTCCACTTGTCACTGGTGTGAAGTCAGATTTAGAGTCTGCATCTTTTACAGTGTGGGTTCTGTCAGTGAGCCAATTGGCAACCCATCTTGTGACATAAGGATTTATACCTAGTTTAGTGAGTTTATAAGGGATGGTGTCGAAAGCCTTGGCGAGGTCAAGATAGGCTGTGTGAACCACCTTACCCTCGTCTACAGCTTTGGTGACTGCCTCAAAGAAGTCGATCAAATTCAGGAGGCATGATCTGCCTTTCACAAACCCGAACTGGGTGGGGTCCAGAGTTTGGAGGTTACCAATGTCTTTGTTTATGAGTTCCATGATGATACGTTCCATGGCCTTACAGACCAGGCTCATCAGGCTAATATGGCTATAGTTCCCAGGATCAGTGGTGGCTCCCCCTTTGTGGAGTGGGATAACTGTTGCTGTGCACCATTCAGTGGACACAAAGCCTGATGTAAGACTATGATTGAACATGGTGCTTAGGTGGGGAGCCAGTTTGTTCTGAAGGTTGCGTAAAACGCAGCCTGGGATGTTGTCCATTCCCATAGATGCTGTGTTTTTGGCTTTAGAGAGTGCAGCTTTTACCTGCATAGTTGTGATTACAGGGACTCTGCATTCTTCCTGTATAGTTATGGGCCCTTTAGGGGGCGAGGGGGGTAAAGTTAGCACTGAACCCATCTGCCAGGATGTTGGCAATATCAGTTGGTTCTGTAATTTTCATGCCATTGTGCTGTAACTCAGAGCAGATCTGGGTGTTGCCATTGAGATTCTTGACATAGCTATAGAATGTTTTGTGGTTGTTCCTAGAATCAGTGTCGATTTTGTTTTCGTAGCTAGCTTTGGAAGATCTTATAAGGGCTCTCAGCTTCTTACTGATGCTGACCAGGGAATTCCTCCACTCATGGGATTTCACTCTCTTTTGCAACAGTTCCTTCCTTCTGTTGTAAGTTGTTTGTGGCAGGGGACTACCAGATTGGCTTCCTTTTTTTGGAGAATAGTGTCTTGGTTCTGTTTGGGATAGCACGATCCATGCACTTGTGTAAATGCTTATAGAGTGCTTCTGTGTAGGATTCAGCAGTTGTAACTGCATTGTCCATCTGCATGGGTGGCATGAAGTTCACCACTTCTATCTTAAGAAGCATGAAGTTGGCTTTGGAGAAATTTTTTACCATGATTTCCATAATGGAGGGTGGGGGCAGGATGTGGATATCTAGGGTGATTAGCTTATGGTCGGATCTGACCAATGAGGAGTTGACTTCAGGTGTGGAACACTGGCCACTCATGTTGGTAATGACTAGGTCTGGGATATTGTTGCCCCTGGTGGGGGTGTGGATAAGTTGATCCAGGGAATTGGAATGCATGAATTCCAGAAAGCTTTGAGCGAAGGAGTTGGTACATGAGTAGTTTTCCCAGTTAATGGTGGGGTAGTTGAAATCGCCAATTATTAGGGTGTTTGGTTGAACCCTAATACTTTCCAGTATATCAAGAAAAGAGGAGTGGGAATCCTGGGACATGGTGGGGGATCTGTAGCAAGCTACAATTTGGATTGCAGTTTTGCCCAGATTTAGTTGCACTGGGATAACCTTGAATGCATTATGCTGAGCAACTCACCTGGAGGTGTGGATATCCTTAATGAATATGGACACACCTCCGTCTTTGGTGTTCTTGTCCAGGTTAGGTGGCCGGAAAGTGTGGTATGAGGTATAGCCTGGTAATGCAGGGGTGCTGTCTGGAGCCTTGAACCAGGTCTCAGTCACTGCACAGATTTCAATGTTCTCCATTTTAAGGATTGCCTCGAGGGAGTGCATTTTGAGATTTAGACTTCTAGCATTGAGTAGCATTACCCTCAGTTTCTGCTTGCCTGTTCCTGTTACGGTGGTGAATTTGTCATTTGAACCTTGCCTAAAAAAGGCACTATAGGGGCAGCAAGAGCCTTAGCCAGTATCCAGAATCCCAGGGGTGACAGGTGCAGGCCATCTCTGGCAAAGCATTGTGGTCTGTCGACCATGTCGTCCCAGGCAGACAGATACTGGATCCCCTTAGAGTGACACCAGAAGCTTAGCCAGTTGTTGAAGTCACTCATTTTGTCCTTGTACTGTGGTATCATTCTGGGCGATGGCAGGATGCTGCTCAGGGTTAGGGTCATACCTGCCTGGGCTACAAGATCGGAGAGCTCTTCCATGTCCCTTTTCATGTAGTCCAGTGAGGTACGTCTCGGGTCATTCACACCAACATGGACAATGACAGAGTCATATTTGTACTTGTTGTGGAGTGACCTGAGTGCATGGGTTATGTGGCGGATCCTGTCACCTGACGGGCAGCTGACAGTAACCTTCTCCTTGTTTAGCCTGGTGAGTGGGACGTCAGTGTCCCTGACTATACAGTCACCTATGACTAGTGTGCTGGATACGTTGTCTTGCCTTATGGGCTGTGGTTGAGTGGCACACTGAGTCTGTGGGCTATGTGTCATTTGGATTGTGTTGGGGGGGTGGAGGTTGCTTGCGTTTCTGCTTTAGAGGTCTCTGTTGCTTGACCAGATTATTATTGAGAGCCACAGCAAATGTTTTTGTGTTTCTATGTGTGGATTTCGGTGGTGTAGGTTTAGTGGGAGTACGTGATGAGCGTGGTGTGGTGCAAGTGTTTACCTTCTCCTCTTGACTGTCAAGTTCAGTCTTGGTTGGAGAGAACTTTACCTCCAGTTTGGCTAGATAAGTGCATCTCTCACAGGTGGTAGGAGGTGAGGGTTGTCTGTGTACATGAGGCAATTGCTACATTGCCCCAAGATGCCCAGATTCATCAGATAGACAGGAGAGAACAATGTGAGCTGACCCTTGGACATGCCTGAATAAAAAACTATTTTCCTCTAGACAAGTGAGGAAAGTGAGTATAAAAGCTGTTTTTCTCTAAGTAAGTGAGGAAAGTAAGTACAAGAACTGTTTTCCTCTAGGTAAAGAGGAAGGTTGAGCAATGTAGTAATTTGTAGCTTATTTGAACAAGTGCTGAGCACGAATAATCAAATTCAAGTGCTAAACCTAAGAATCTGTACATGGATCTTGTGGTAGATAGGCTACCTAGTGCTTATCACTCCCACTGATGAGCTATAATGCTTCTCTCCAACACAGAAAGGCTTGGGGAGCTCAGAAGCTTACAAACAATCCTGGATGCAGCAAATCTGTATCTTGACGAGACTAGTTACAGGAAAGGTGGGAAACAAGTGCAAACGCAGGCTTTTAAACTAGAAAGGCGAAAGAGATGGAAAAACTGCCAAACTGCCAATAAACTACAGTTTCTGGGACAGAAACCACTCTTGTGGTAGATAGGCTACCTAGTGCTTACCACTCCCACTGATAAATTAGAAGGCTTCCCTCCAACACAGAAAGGCTTTGGGGGCTCAGAAGCTTACAAACAGTCCCGGTTACAGCAAATCTGTATCTGGACTAGACTAGTTACTGGAAAGGTGGGAAACAAGCGCAAATGCAGGCTTTTAAACTTGAAAGTTGAAAGAGATGGAAAAACTGTCCAAACGGCCAATAAACTACCATTTCTGGGCCAGAAACCACTCCTGTGGTAGATAGGCTACCTAGTACTTACCACTCCCACTAATAAGCTAGAAGGTTTCCCTCCAACACCGAAAGGCTTTGGGGGCTCAGGAGCTTACACACAGTCCTGGTTACAGCAAATCTGTATCTGGATTAGGCTAGTTACAGGAAAGGCAGGACACTAGATTTTTTTTTTTTTAGAATATAAAAAGGAGAAACAGAAGATAATTCAAAATTAAGGACCTAAGTGGCTTGCCCTTCACAAATGTTCTCTCTGTATTAGGTAGAATGAGCTAGTGACACTAGTCTGGAATAGAGCTGGGATAGAGCTGAACAGATGGGACTGGTAGGAGTGTCTGAAGTCAAAATATGATCTCACTGTACTCACTTGGGATCGTTTCAAAATATTTCTCAGAAGACACTTATTTGAATCCTGGCTTTGCACATGTAACACTCCAGGTTAATTATTAACTTAGAATTATTTATACAATTTGGCTGCACATACTAACTCTGTTAACATATCCCTTCTAACAACACTACTTCTCTATAAGTAGTTACATTCCTAGCTCCAACTCTCACTGTGGAAGTATTCCTAACTATGCACTATTTTGCCTAAGTGATTCTCCCTGCTTAATTTCCTAACTAATGTTATGTTTTGTATATATTCAAGTGTTTAAAGTCTTGTTCTATTTGATACTACGTATATATTTTTGTTTTTACGTTTTTATCCTGTAAATGTGTTAACACTCATTTTTTTGTCAATTTTTGTTTATAATTTCTATTACTTGTTATGATAATTTGTATGTAAGCTTAAACTAGAGCTTTTCTCCCAGGGCCTCTGCTGAAAATGGGCACTGTCCCAGTTGGACCATCCCGGTAAACAAATGTAAAATAAATAAATAAATAAATAAAATGTCTGTTATATGGCGATCCTAAATTCAGAGGAGTGCTTTAAGAGGGACCCCAAATAATTATCCCCCTCCAAGAATAGTATGTTAAGCTGCTGTAGCTTGACATACGAAAATCCCCCCCCCCCCCCCCAAAATATTATTTCTCATTTTGAGGCTTTACATGTTTTTTTCTGTCTCAAGGACATGACTAAGCCATCCACTTCAAAGAAAAAAAAGAGATTTTTTTAGGGTCCAGAAACATTTTGAATATGTATGCAAAACCTCTTTGTATGACCTGTTTATTGACTCGGCTAAAATGAGACCCAAAAAAGACAACAGCATTTAATACTCCATCATATGCTAGAGGGACAAGAATTAAAGCTAGATATTAGAATTTTGACTAGATTTGGTGAGACAGGTGTATACTAGAATCATAGCTAGATTTGGTGAGACAGGTGTATAATAGAATTCTAGTAAATCTGGTGAGACAGGTGTATACTAGAATCATGGCTAGATTTGGTGAGACATGTGTATACTAGAATTCTAGTAGATTTGGTGAGACAGGTGTATACTAGAATCATGGCTAGATTTGGTGAGACAGGTGTATACTAGAATCATGGCTAGATTTGGTGAGACAGGTGTATACTAGAATCATGGCTAGATTTGGTGAGACAGGTGTATACTAGAATCATGGCTAGATTTGGTGAGACAGGTGTATACTAGAATCATGGCTAGATTTGGTGAGACAGGTGTATACTAGAATCATGGCTAGATTTGGTGAGACAGGTGTATACTAGAATTCTAGTAGAATTGGTGAGACAGGTGTATACTAGAATCATGGCTAGATTTGGTGAGACAGGTGTATACTAGAATTTTATCTAGATTTGCTGAGACATTTGTATACTAGAATTGTAGCTATTTTTTGTGAGACAGGTGTATACTAGAACTGTGGCTAGATTTGGTAAGACAGGTGTATAGCAGAATTGTAGCTAGATTTGGTGAGATAGGTGTATACTAGAATTATGGCTAGATCTGGTGGGATAGGTGTATACTAGAATTTTGGCTAGATTTGGTGAGACAGGTGTGTACATCTGCTAGTACTACCAGTAGAGCAATAGACACCATATGGAGATGTATGAGGTACAAATTGTGAAACAAACTAGTAACCTGACTCAATGCACTGCTGTAGTTACAGTGTCTGGAAGAAGATTGCAAAAATACTAAAAAGCAGTTTCCAGTGCTGTTGGAATACTTATTATAAAATGTAATTATAATGCTGTGTATGCTAAATTCAGGGCTTTTACTTCTGGTATTGTATTAAGAAGACATGTACAACAAAAAACATTCCATGATAATAATGTTAAGAGACAGCGTTTGGGCATACCTTTAGATCAAAGGGCTATTATATGTAACACCCTCTCAGGAAGTATAGAATAACTTAGAACAGAAGAGTAAAGTGTATTTTCCAACTATTCTCCAACCAAAGTGTGGCCGTGTTACTGTAAACAGACATGTTAGCAGCAGTCAAAGCAGAAAAGACAATAGCACAAGAGAGAACCTGGAATTGTTAAGGTCACTAACAATAGGAAAGTACTCAATAGGATACAACCTTTGGTAATATCTGACTACCCTCATCATCCTCTGTTTCACTTTGACTCCAGTCCCCTCCTCGTGAGAGGAAGATTCCTTCATTTTACAACTAGCTGGTTTTGGATAAGATCAGACATATGAGTGACAGAAGTGATGCCGACGTGTTACAGCATCGTTGCAGTGGTGAACCAGGTCCTCCAAGAGATCATTCACCTCATTACAATCCAGTTATTCAGCATAAGCAGTCCCTCCCACTAAACAGCACAAAGGTGTTTATTCAAGCATTGGCCTACTACTCCGAAAAGAAAGATGGCCAGCAGGATCAGCAGGTACCCATTTTAGGCCTTAAACATGTAAAGCAGTTTATCGACACAGTAAAGTTGAGGATGTGAAACAAACATCACTTCTTTTGAAAGAACTGTGGACATATAGGATGCCCACCTGCAGATCGCCAAACACAAAGTCCATTAGCAGTTTTATGGAGGATTCCCATAACCTATGCATTTCCTTGTCATATGTCCTTTCCATTGAACCCAGAGAATTCACTGTGTGTTTGGACTTTTGGGAGTTCATAGTTACCCTTACCTGAATGACACTCTGATCCAAACCAGTTCCATTTCTGAGCTTACATCTTGTAGTTCAGCAAACTGTTCGGTGTTTCAAGTTTGGAGGTATGTCTCAGAAAGGAGAACTCACTGTGTCTGTCCCAGATAGATTCCTAGGAGCAATCCTTGGTATAGATCCTCCATGATGACATTATCCAGCACAGGATGCAGCTGATAGTGGAATTTTACCTACTCATTTCCACACTAAAAACATTAATGGTGCCTTGATGCCGGAGTGAGCAAAAGGATTTCAGATTTTACACAGGAGTGAATGCAGTTAGTGTTGTAATTTGAAACCTATATTTGTGTGCAGGGCAAACCCCCCATAAATACATAAACAGACACACACACACACACACACACACACACACACACACACACACACACACACACACACACACACACCCTCCTGGCTTTGATATATTTCAAGGTAGCCCTGATTCCCTTCACACATATTAGACAACACAAATATCATGTCATCAGTAGAGAATACCCATTCTTACTCTCTTTGCAGACTGTCTGTGATAATCTGACAATGAGAATTTCAGACTGACTTGTCACTCTGGACCAGTTCCTTCTCGAGTCAGGAAATTACTATAGGCATCTAATCTGACAAGCATCAGTCTAGTGTGACTGAAAATCATACATACGTACATACATACAGTACATTCCTCCTCTTAATGAAATGACAGTGGGGTCATCCAGACATGGATTAGTTTGCTCCTTTCATACCTCTCAACTGTCCAGATTTTCTCAGAATGTCCAAATTTTTGCCTCATATTTTTGGTCAGTTCTTCATAAAATGTATTGTTTTCTGGCAAACCACCGAGGAATGAAGTCGGTATCAGTAAGTAATAACATACATTCGAGTTTCAAACTTTGTATTTTTCAGAAAATGTATGCTAATATAAATCCTGTTATTTTAGCAACCTTCTAAGTTTATAAGAGCAATATTTAAACTCTGTACCTATTTTTTGGGACTTGTCCTCTCATTATTTTAGGCTTTGTCCAGATTTCTTGTGCTAAGAGGTTGAGAGGTGTGTCCTTATTTCAACCACCATCTTGCTGTGTTTTCCTTCACGGTCATAGATAACAAACTCCTTTATAATCACCTGGAATCGGGGCCTAGTATATATTTACATATATGCCAAATCCACTGACACTATATTATAGATGAGGAAAAAGGCAAATCCCATTGTTATAACTATTTTTAGGCCAAGGTGACTATAGACCACTCTTATAATAAAGATATAATGGTTGTTCTTCCAACAAACCGAGCTGTTCACGGCAAGCTGTTAATACAAGAAAGAAGGCAAAAATCTTGCAGTCACACTACAAATTTCTCAAACTAAAGACATGAAACGTCTCTGCTTGGTGCCAAACAGCCATCATTTTTCTCAGTTTTACCTATTCTGAAAGATGCTGAAGGGCATACCAAAAGGAAATCATGCTTTATCCAAATGGATTAAATGTTTTCTTTTGGTGTAAAGAGTATAGATTTCTGTCAAGCTCAGTATGTTACTACCTACAAGCTTGTGTTTTTTTTTTCCTTGTGTGCAAGTTCATTTGCCAATGTTCTCCACCTTTATTCCATTACTCCCTCTTCCATCAGTTTACCATGGTGCTATTAATCAGTTCTTGAAAGGCATTTTTTGTTTAAGCCTCCAAGGCATCTTATGTCTCTAGCACAAAATTTCCATTTTGTGGTTGAGAAATTAAATTTCCTAGTTTCTGAGCCTGTTACAGCAGCAGACCACAGGTAGTTTCCTTGGAAATATTTTACTTGATAGCAGTTAACTCTACTAACTGGATTTTTAATTCTGGACTGTATAGACAATTAAGATACTAAACCAAAAGAACTGAAACTCTGAACATTTTGGTCAGGGCTTTTATGAAAGAAGAATATAGCATATCTCTCAACTGTCCAGATTTTGGCAGAATGTCCAGATTTTTTGGCTCATATGTTTGGTCCGTTCCTCATAAAATGTGTAGTTTTCTGGCAAATCACTGGGAATTGAAGTTATTAAATAATGACAGGCATTTGAGTTTCAGACTTCATATCATTCGGAAGATGCATGCTAAAGGGCACCCTGTTATTCTAGCAACTTTCTAATTTTATAAGAGCAATACTTAAAATCTGTCCCTATTTTTGGTCCTTTGTCCCTCTGTTATTTGTGGCTGTGTCCAGATTTCTTGTGCCAAGAGGTTGAGAGGTGTGGAATATATTAATCCAGTCACTAAACAGACTGGTTCTAATTGGTTGTGTAACTGCACATCTTTTCTATGAAAAGAAGAAGCCCTTGACCATGGAGGTTAGGGTTCACTCGTCCAGGTCGACAGCTTTCTTCAGGCATGTGTCTTCACAAAGTATATATTATACTGCTCTTAGGATTTCCCTTCCAGCATTTTTTAAGCATTATAGATTGGATGTACAGTATTGGAGAAGAGCAACAATTGTTTTGGCTGTCTTGCAAAGCACATAATAAACTATCTACTTCTGTCTCTCAGGGTTTACTTCTTAGTAGTTTCGCAGTCACATTATCAATTCCTGCAGGAATGGCCCTCACATAGTGCATTTGTGAGTATGCTTAGCATGCTATGGTCCCCACAACAGTAGATCCAACTTTGGACACCTCCTACAGTGAGTACGATAACCACAGGTCAACACCTTTCTGAATTTTCTCTCATTTCCACAATCAAGGGTGCAGGCACCTTTGACCTGCATTCAGTATGATGCCAAATCTTGGATTAGTAGGCTGCAGTTACCCCCTTCACCACCACTTTTTCTTTCTGTGCTCAAACTGTTGGTATCATGTTCACACTAGAAAGGTTCCCACATACTATGCCTAAATACTGAAGCCTGAACAGCTTTCTTACTGCAAGCATATCACTTACCAGGAACTTGTATTGACACTGTCTTCAGCACCTGAGAGGAGCACATAATAGAATGCATTGACATAACTTCCAGCACTGCAACCTGGAAAATAAATTGAGATGTAGCTCTACTATTGTGGGACAGTAGTTGAAGAAGGAACCTACCGACTGCAGGGACCAGCAGCTGTGTCCCTTATGAAGTGATGGCCTGGTCTCAGAATAGTTTTAGATGGTAAGGTTAATTAGGGGCTAGACACCGGTTATGTTCTCCTACTGAGTACACCACTGAGATGGCGTAATGTTCTTCATCCATCGCAAGAGTCTCCTTGTCTCCTAAGGCATCAGACTCACAGCCATCACGGTCCCATGACAAGAGAAGCATAAGAGCTGTATCCATATCAACTTATCTAACCAAATCTGAATGTATCCCTGCCTAGTCTGCTTATGTGACGTATTTCCTAAAGACCCTGAGTGCTAATTCCTGGAGTCTGTTCCCCAACCCTTCAATCAATGATACAAGATTCCCCTGCTATGCTGGAGAAGACTCCCTACTGATCTCCTACACCGGTGAGCCCATGGAGTTGACCGAGATATTAGACTTACATCAGTTGTTTGACATATGGAGAGCTGTTTCCACCAGTATGTGAACACATCCTTATGAGCCAAAGCCAGTGCTAGACCCAGTGCAGGCTTAACTAGACCAACTCTTAACTATGGTGTGCTGTTGTGCTAGGGTTCCATCTCTTATGTGCT
Source organism: Protopterus annectens (assembly GCF_019279795.1). Classification (NCBI taxonomy): domain Eukaryota; kingdom Metazoa; phylum Chordata; order Ceratodontiformes; family Protopteridae; genus Protopterus; species Protopterus annectens. The sequence continues at coordinate 109,611,506 of NC_056744.1, forward strand.
TGTTGCACTGATTGCTGGGTTAGCTTAGGATTCTCCACAAAGAAGCTGAGGTTTCATTTCCTGAAAAGGAAACTCAGGGAAATCAGAGGTTCTTGTTTTAAAGACTTCAGGGATATCCTGTCCCTGTAGCTGCCCACATGACTGCCCTTTGGTGAGACCATTAGGCTTATGAAGTCCAGTATAAGCAGGATGGTTGCTCCTCTGCCTTCCACCAAGAAATGCCTCAACTAGTGTCAGGGCAAGAAGAATGATGACACCAAGGGTATCCCACCTGTAGATCCTGTTCTAAAGGATAATACCAAGGTTATCCCTGCTGTAGATCCTGTTCTAAAGGGTGCTATTTGTATAGCCTGGAAACATCCAGAAGCTGCTTTTCCTTCTCCTATGTAGGTTGTTGCCTTCTATAAGCCTCCAACAAAGTGAAGTGAGATCTTAAACATCATATGAAGGCAGAGTCCTGTCACTTCAGTCCAGCATAATTCCCAGGGACAATATCGTCTTTTCAACTTACTTTCTAAGAAAAAGTCTAAAGTTTTGCCCCGGGTGGACAAGAGGCTTTCCTCCTCTGCTGTGCTGCAACCCAGGTTCCTTAGCTATTTGCCTATAACTTTGTTCATAGGTAGCAAGTAGGTATTGAGTGCAGGAGACCACTGAGGTATCTAGCCCTATTTCCCAGTTGCCCCAGAGCAGTGTCAGGGTAAATGACTTCCACAGAGTCACACAATAGGCAAATGGAGTCTGAAGGAATCAAACCCTTTCTACATAAAGCAACTTGTTAACGACTTATATACCATTAATCATCTGTGCTACTTGCACTGTCATCCTCAGTAGTTCACATGGCACTGAAATGCTGATACAACTCAAGGAGCCTGGGATTCAGAAGGATGAGGAAAAAATGCTTACGATAGCTTCTACAGCAGATTTGCATCTGGATGCACCCATCCCTAGTGATATTTCCTTTGGCTAGGTCTGTCAGGATCTTGTCCAAGAGCTTCAAAAGAAGAAACGTGCACTTGCCACAGTCAAGAGTCTTTATAATACCCTCCTCTTCTAAGCCACATCACTTATGTAGGAAGGAGAAATATCTCCTTCCATAGAATGATGAGAGTTTCTAAGCATCATTCTGCCCAGTCCCAGAGGACAATGACATCCCCCTAGCAGTCTCAGCCCTGGTATCATACAGGATTGCCCATGGAGACAGATTATTTGGCTTGCCATAGCTTGGGTCATTATCGACAGTGACCAGATGGTTCTTGAAATCTTTCTGAACAGCCACATCTCAGAACTATTAAGTGCTTTTGCCACATCCATGATGCTCCTAGAATAGGTTCAGATTAACCACTGGAAAGGTTATAGAGCCTTTTGTTATTCCTGCTTTTTTCTTTTGCTTGTACTGAAGGGGATGGGGGAATTCTGCTTGAATTTAGTGACTTCAAAAAATAGAGCACATCTGGTACATCATGTTTCAGATAGTGACCCTCTGGGGTGATTGTTAAGCCCTTGTTGCTGCTGGGCACCTGGATAGTGTTATTGGACCTGATGGATGTGTTTCCTCATATCAGTATTTCTGGTCCACTTAGGAACTTCCTTCAGTTTACACCGGATCAGCATCACTTTAAGTATGGAGTTTTATCTCTCCTGTGCATGCAGATTGTTCCACATTGTTCTAGATGCTGCAGAGGCCTTGCAGGAAAAACTTTATTGTATGATTGTTACCCTACATGGAGATGACTGGTGCTCCCATCAAAGAACTCCTTGGAAGTGTCCTGGCATGCACATTCTTATTGCTGCAGCCATTACTAGCCTCCCTAAACTATAAGTCCTGTGGTCCTGTCTCAGAGGATTGCCTTCAACAGGGTAGAACTGGATCATCACCAGAGTCAGTCATTTCTGACTTTGGATGGAAAACAGAAAGTTACGGTCTTGAGAAACTTGGTAACAAAGAGCACAGAATGCAGGGTAGGACCATCCTGCACCTCTTGTAATTTATTGCGGCCACTGTCTTCTTAGCTGTATTTGCACACTGAGGTCGTGGCTGTGTTTGCACACTACAGATTGGATGGGGAGTTGTCAGAGTCTACTAAGTATAAGACCCTTGTCAACTGGCTGCAGAGTAGTTGATGGTTCCCAACAGTCTCTGTGAGGACATCCTTTTCTTGCAGTAGTGTTTGTTACAGATCCTGACCAGCCTGACCAAGGATGCTTTACCATTGTTTTGGTTAGCTCACATCAGCTGCTTCCCAGTGCATGGCATATGGATATGCCCCTCCCCCGGGAGAGAAGGCTGACATAAGACAGGTGAAGTACAAGTGGCATTCCTTTCTTGAAAGCATTGGTGGTAGAATTCATTGCAGAAGCTCTCCTGTCCCAGTAAGACTACTGTACTATGGTGTGGAATATGAGCAGTAATGGCAGTTTGTGATCACGCTCCCTCTGTAGAGTCCTGATGTATGTTTGGCACTAGATCATTGACCTGGAAATTACCTTCACAGCTATTCATATCCTGAGGAAGGTACTCCCCAAGTTGTAACTTCCTCCTTCTCTTCCTCCCTCTCCTGGAGATGTGGAGTCAGGAATCATGTCTGATCAGGATCTTCAGGGAGAAGAGAACCCTAAAAATTGACCTCTTCATAATGTGTGAGAATGTCTTTCTCTTGTTTTGGACTTGGTTCAACGGGACAAGAGGAAGCTAATGGCAGATTCTTTCTTTCTTGTAGCGCTTTTTTTTCCTGATTCTGTTTCACTCCAGAATTTGGATAAATATGTATGTATATAAGTATATATGTATGTGTATAAGTATATATGTATGTGTATGGCTTCCCTTCACAAGCTCAAAGTTTCAAAACTTCAAACTGCAAATGGTCAGGACCATAAGGTTGAAGTTGAAACTTAGAACGTTTTGAATTGAGACCGCCGTACAGCGCGGCACAGGAAATTTACTGTTTTCATCACTGTAGTGCGATCTCAGAGTTGGTATATTTATTTCACAGGGGGTTTGGGGTGGCTGCAGGGGGGCTTGCCCCCCTGCAAAAACATAAGAAAAATGTTATTTTTTTATTACAATTTTGAAGTTTCAAAACTTTGATCTTATGGTCCTGATCATTTGCAGTTCGAAGTTTTGAAACTTCAAGCTTGTAAAGTAGATATATGTATGTATGTAAATATGCATGTACGTATGCATATATGTATGTATGTATGTAAATATGCATGTGCGTATGCATATATGTATGTATGTATGTAAATATGCATGTACATATGCATATATGTATGTATGTATGTAAATATGCATGTACGTATGCATATATGTATGTATGTAAATATGCATGTACGTATGCATATATGTATGTATGTATGCATATATGTATGTGTGTATGTATATATGTATGTACATATGCGTATATGTATGTGTGTATGTATATATGCATGTACGTATGTATATATGTATGTATGTAAATATGCATGTACGTATGCATATATGTATGTGTATATGTATGTACATATGCATATATGTATGTATGTAAATATGCATGTATGTATGCATATATGTATGTATGTATGTAAATATGCACGTACGTATGCATATATGTATGTGTGTATGTATATATGTATGTACGTATGCATATATGTATGTGTGTATGTATATATGCATGTACGTATGTATATATGTATGTATGTATGTAAATATGCATGTACGTATGCATATATGTATGTATGTATATATGCATGTACGTATGCATATATATATATGTGTGTATGTATGTATATATGCATGTATGTATGTATATATGCATGTACATATGCATATATATATGTGTGTATGGATGCATATATTTGCTGACCAGTGTAGATGAAGAAATGTCTTTACGAACCAAATAACAGAATTAATCCAAGAAGAACGAGCCAAGAACCCAGCGAAGCAATAATACACCTCTTTATTATCAAAACAACAGGTAATCCAATCCACTCGAAAATAAATCCAATAGTACAAGGACAAGATTAAGCGCTTTCATCCACTGTAATGTGGACTTCCTCAGAATCAATTTAATTAATTAAATGGTTCATTTTATGGCATTTTTGGCGCCAACTTCTTATGGTATTTAAAGACATATTCCTCATACTTTTTCTAAAAACTATTTCATAGCTATGAACGTAGTTTTAAAAACAAATTAGTATACAATGCAAATCAAACAATCATTGTCTGTATAATATAAATATTTAAAATATTAAAAATATTGAAATACCCTTATTTTTATACCTATAACGTATTTCCTATTCATATCAAGCATAGTTTCTAAAATATGTTGATATATATAATATATAATGAAATACCAAGCAAACAATGCCTATGAAAAATGATAACCTATCACACTAGTTATAGATATATCGATTTGAAATATCCAAAGCTTCTAAATAGTCTAAAATATGTATGTGAAATGTATGTTAAAACCTAACAAAAGAACTGCGTTGATTTTAATAGCCTGTTGTTTGGGCTGAATATGAAAGTGCATTCGTGCATAATGAAGTGCAAAATATATAAAAAACATAAGTAAATAGAAAAATGTATAAAAAACGAAATCTAAGTATATTATATAAAAATAGCAAAGGTATAAATGTACCTTGCTATAAAGAGCATTTTCAAGGGGCAATGCATACGAGCAGCAAGAATGACTTCAAATGAAAATGAAATGAAAAAGGAAATGGATTTTATTAGTAAATTATTTTCAGACAGGGGATATCCTGATTATTTAATAAATGAGGTCAGAACGTATGTGATTGAACAATGGGGGACTAAATATTTTCCTGTTTTGGGCAACCCCTGTGTTAGCAACACATCAGTACAGAATGTAGACAAAAAATACAATAGGGCATGTATTATGTATTACACTCTACAGACAAACTATATAAAAGAAATTATTAAAAAATATTGGAATGTATCTTTTAATGATACCGAATTAATGGAAGTACTGGGTGAGACACCCAATTTTGTATACAAAATGGGTATGAACTTGAAGTCCCTATTTGAAAAGAACAAAGATCAGCCTTTTGATGTCAGAAATAACAGAGGAACCAGGAAGTGTGGAAGCTGTCAGTATTGTAAGGTAATTAATGAAGATGAAAATTTGATCCTAGAAAATATTAATAGGACCAGAGTAAGGTTTGTTAGAGGCAATTGCAACACTACGAATATTGTTTATTTAGCCAAATGTTATCAATGTAGTTGTTTTTACATTGGTAAAATTTAGAAGGCGAATTTATGAACATTTATATGCAGTCAAAAAGAATGATAGTAGTAATGCTTTATGTCGACATATACAAGAGACGGACAATACACATTATTTTAAGTTTGCCATTTTAGAACATGTGATCTTCAGTATTAGAGGAGGTAACCTTAAGGCTTATTTAGCTGTTAGGGAGGCAAAATTGCAAATATTAACTGATGCATCCACGAAGCCAGGCTTAAATGAACATATATCGCTAAGACCATTTTTAATGTAAAGCTCCCGTGTTCTTCTTAAGTTTCTTCATGTATTTCATGATAAAGATTTTTCCATATATATATTAATTTTTAATATTTTTTATTATCATGATTCTGATTCCTTCATATACTTAAGAGATGGTGTAATACGTTCATTATACTCTGCCATAGAATTTTATCTACTATTATATATATGAATTTTTTCTACTACTATATATACATTTTATACAATAATATTATGAGTTATTGGAAATATAATATTTGTAATAAATTTATTATACTATTTTTACACACACTATAGACAGGAAGTAATTTATTGGAAATTTTTCGTATTTACGTACATTTATACCTTGCAATTTTTATATAATATACTTAGATTTCGTTTTTTATACATTTTTCTATTTACTTATGTTTTTTATATATTTTGCACTTCATTATGCACGAATGCACTTTCATATTCAGCCCAAACAACAGGCTATTAAAATCAACGCAGTTCTTTTGTTAGGTTTTAACATACATTTCACATACATATTTTAGACTATTTAGAAGCTTTGGCTATTTCAAATCGATATATCTATAACTAGTGTGACAGGTTATCATTTTTCTTAGGCATTGTTTGCTTGGTATTTCATTATATATTATATATATCAACATATTTTAGAAACTATGCTTGATATGAATAGGAAATACGTTATAGGTATAAAAATAAGGGTATTTCAATATTTTTAATATTTTAAATATTTATATTATACAGACAATGATTGTTTGATTTGCATTGTATACTAATTTGTTTTTAAAACTACGTTCATAGCTATGAAATCGTTTTTAGAAAAAGTATGAGGAATATGTCTTTAAATACCATAAGAAGTTGGTGCCAAAAATGCTTTAAAATGAACCATTTAATTAATTAAATTGATTCTGAGGAAGTCCACTTTACAGTGGATGAAAGCGCTTAATCTTGTCCTTGTACTATTGGATTTATTTTCGAGTGGATTGGATTATCTGTTGTTTTGATAATAAAGAGGTGTATTATTGCTTCGCTGGGTTCTTGGCTCGTTCTTCTTGGATTAATTCTGTTATTTGCTAACCAGCGTAGAATACTTGTCATATCTTTATTGCATTGTGGTTGCTGAGAAAGGATATGATTTCATGTTCTCAGGTTCTGGTATGTTATTTCTGTCTCTCTTATGGTACTTGGTTTATCTGATTATATGAAACTAGCCCAGGACAAGCCAAAGAAGTCTGATTTGGTTGGCAAACTCTTTAATTTTGTGTCCTGGTTCCTCCTTTGGATTCTGTTCTTTCCAGGAGGATATTTGCAGTAATATTGGCTACTCCAGAGCCTTGCACTCACCCAAAGTACAGTATTAAGTGGAAGAGGCTTTCCATTTGTCACAAGAGCTATGCTATGTGACCTCAGGTGGTTGGCTTGCACATAGCCTAGTACCTACCTATGAACCTATGAACCTATCGGCCCTAGGGCCCATACAAGCCTAGCCAAAAAATGTACCCTGGCTTTCGCCACCCAAGAAAATTATTTTCCTGTGCCCCTGTTGAGCAGATCCACAGAACTGATCCCCGGGGTGAATTTCCCATTTCCCATTCAATTATCAAGATTTTTCTTGAAGAGTGCTAATGAGGAGCTCTGTTTGACATAGACAGGTAGTCTGTTCCAGAGTATGGGAAGTCTCTGGGACAGGAATCTATCCCTCCAGCATGTTCTGTTTATTGTGGTGACAAGGTTTAGGTTCCTAGAGCGTGTAGCTCGGAGGGATTGGGATTTCTTTAAGGGGAGCATGTCCAACAGCTCTGGGTTTGGCATAGCTTTGTATGTTAGGCAGAGATCGCCCCTGAATAGGCGATATGTGATGGAGTAAAGCTGTAGTTTTTTGAGACGGTCTGCATAGGGCATCTGTTTGAGGCCAGTAATCCTCTTTGTGAGGTATTTCTGTGGTCTTTCCAGTTGTTGTAGATGTCTTGTGAGGTACATACCAAAAGGGGCGTTGTACTCTATAATGGGTCTAATGAGTGATGAGTAGAGGGGAACAATGACCGCTTTTTTTTCTGGATGAGAATCCTTTTGTGATGAGATGAGCCACGTAGAAGGATTTCCTGACCACTGTGACGATGTGATTATCACAGGAGAGACTACTGTCCACCTGTGTCCCAAGGTCTCTTATCACATTTTCAGCATTAAGTAGACTACCAGCTATGTGGTAGTTCATGGGTACAGAGTTTTTACCAAAGGGGATGACAATACACTTTTTGGCATTGAGCTTCAGGCCATGGCTTTGACACCAGGTATCTGTCTCAGTGAGGCCCTTTTGTAGTTTGTCCACATCGTTAGGAGTTTCAATTATGGCTCCTAGTTTGCAGTCATCTGCAAACTTTGTTAATAAAGACCTTCTGTGTTGGCCTGCACTTCAGAGAAGTAGATGCCAAACAGGAGAGGACCCAGGACTGAACCCTGTGGTACTCCACTTGTCACTGGTCTGATGTCGGATTTGGAATCCGCTACTTTCACAGTGTGGGTTCTGTCCGTGAGCCAGTTGGCAACCCATCTTGTGACATAGGGATTTATACCTAGTTTAGTGAGCTTATCTATAATTCCAGAGTGGGGGATGGTGTCGAAAGCCTTGGCAAGATCTAGATAAGCTGTGTGAACCATTTTACCCTCATCTATGGCTTTGGTGACTGCTTCAAAGAAGTCAGTCAAGTTTAGGAGACATGATCTGCCTTTTACAAATCCAAACTGGGTAGGGTCCAGAGTTTGGAGATTACCAATGTCTTTGTTTATGAGTTCCACGATGATACGTTCCATGGCCTTGCAGACCAGACTCGTCAGGCTAATGGGGCAGTAGTTCCCGGGGTCCGTCATGGCTCCCCCTTTGTGGAGTGGGATAACCATCGCGGTGCGCCATTCAGTGGGTACAAAGCCTGAGGTAAGGCTATTATTGAACATGGTACTTATGTAGGGTGCCAGTTCATTCTGTGGTTCATGTAGAATGCAGCCTGGTATATTCTTAGGTTCCATGGATGCTGTGTTCTTGGCTTTGGAGAGAGTGTTTTTTACCTGTGCAGCTGTGATTATAGGAACTTTGCAACTTGACTTACTTCAGTCACCTGCTTCTCTGTTTATTCCATGATCAAAAGGACTGGACAAAATTGTGAAGGGTAATTCTGTTGCCTAGCATTGGCTTGCTAAACATTTATATATTTACTTGCATTTGTTTACTGTAGAAGTCCTGCTGAGCTGAAGCCCCTTTTAACAATGTCCCTTGGAGACAATCTCCACAGTGAACATTAACATTATACACATGCACTTTTAGCTTGATATACACACCATACCTCTCAAACTCTTAGAACAAGAAATCTGGACAAAGCCATGTATAAAAGTTAGACAAAGGCCAAAAAATAGGGACAATTTTTAAATGTTGCTCTTACAAACTTAGAAAGTTGATAGAATAGCAGGTTTTGCATTAGCATGAACTTTCTGAAGGGTATGAAGTCTGAAACTCAAATGTCTGTCATTATTTTCTAACTTCAATGTTTAATGGTTTGCCACTAATTTGCCAGAAAACCACAATTTTATGAAAAACAGACCAAACAGTTGAGGCAAAAGTCTGGACATTCTGCAAAAATCTATACAGTTGAGAGGTATGTAATACAAGTGTTGAGTAAACATTGAGAAAAAACAAATTAGTAGTATGTAGTGAAAAAAATATATTAGTTATGTTTAGTAAAAAGTGGAACTTGGACAATACAATGCAAGCTAGGAGTAAAACCAAAGCAGGGCAATTACAGTAGTTTGAAAATATGTTTACAGTATAGACAATATGAAAGTAAATGAGTGCTTCAGGCATATGAAGAGGTGTGAGATACAAACCTGGTTTGAAGAACTCTTCTCATTGAGGGCTGAATGTTATGACTGACGATCTTGCCTGTCCCCTAGTCAAGCTTTCTGGTTTTGTGACTGTGAATGTCATCTCTTAGAAGATACTGGTTTTGGTGGCCATCACTTTTTCTCAGTTAGTCTCTTGAATTGCAAGTGTAGAGAGTCTGCAGCACCTTTAATTACCCCAAGATGTGAGCTGCTGTCAGGGAGATGTCCAGGAGTGTGGTCCGCTGCCAGACCTGCCAGATCTTTAATGCTTCTCTATAAATTGAGTACAAGCATACATCTCCATATTTTCTTACATGTCACATTATGCCAGGTTGTCTGAATGGGGTTGAAGGAGCTTTGTCTTTCAGAAGGTCCTGGAGTTCCTTAAAAATGTTCCACATTTTCTTACAGAAGTAATATCAGAATATCAGATGTGTCTTTACGGCAACTCATGCATCTTCCTGTTTTTTTCCCGGAGCAGAATCTAAGTGATGAGCAATATAGAGTCCTTCATACCCTGATACTGTGACATGCGGAATCAGTTTAGATTTTACTGGAAGACGAGGAGCATATTTTCAGAAAGATGGAATACCTGTTCATCTCGTTTGGTTCAACAAAAAGCAATCTTGCAGTGACTAAGCAAATTCAAGTGGATCGCTAACTGCATTGTTTTGCCATCACATGACTCTCATCTCCTTCTTCCTACATTTTTGTTGTAAATATGTACATAACTGGATATGTTTCTTATGCTAATTTGATATTGATGTTCAGGTTTACCATTGTTGTATTACAAAGTATATAGTCATTGGGTTTGCATCCATGTTTATGGTTTGTAGTCTCCTGGGCTGAGACTGAAATCAGTTTCCCTTTACTGCACTGTAGTACGATCTCAGAGTTGGTATATTTAAAGAGTGGGGGGTGTGGGGTGCAGGGGAGCTTGCCTCCCTGCTTACAACCATCAGATAATTTTTTTCTTTTTTTTTTTTTGTACGTATTTGAGCGTTTACAAGTTCGAACATATGGGTTTGACCATATGGCATTCGAACTTGTAAAAGTTCGATTATGTAATATGAACCCATAAATAAATACATATTTGAAATTAAATGGCAAACCACTCAATAGAAAATGTTGCCATTTAATATAAAGTGTGGCTGCTTTTTTGTCCTTGCTTTAAAAATGCCTTCATTGTAGATATTTGTTCTGCAGCCAACTGACTGTCTCTTCCTACCTACATGAAGCATTATTGGCTAGAGTACGAATCCAGGAGCTGGATCTCCTTTGGCAATTCACTACTTCAAGATTCTGCCATATGAACCCTTGTCTTCAGGAAATGTTTTGGTATATCAACCCAGGAGATTTAAATTTGCTACTTGGGATTCCTCCCAAAAGTTACCCATTTAGCCTGAAGTAACAGATATGTGCTCACCATATCAGTTGGCCTGCAAGAAGGCCTTTTTAAGTGGGTGCTTGTTCCTTTATCTGGTCATCCTCTTCATCTTATGATTGTGGATGAATACCCCTGTAAGTCAGGCAGATATGCAGTTTAATATATCCTTGCATGTTTTCCTGCCATACAGGCTGAGTTTGCTTAGTGCATGGAAATCGAGCTGACTCACCCAAGGGAAAAGTGCACCCTCATAACCTGACGGCTTATGTCATTGCATTGTCAGAAATTCCAAAAAGGAGTGTTGGTACTTCCAAATGTGTGACTGAGAAAAAAAAATCAGAATTTTACAGGGCTAAGGTATCAGAAGAAGAAATCCTGAGTTATTATAGGAGGCTTATATGGTGAAGACATACGTTATATGCTTGAGTAGTACAGTCACTGCTTCAAGACATGCTGGCTTTTTCCAACATTGCCGCAGTCTCACAGATATAATGAACCTGGTGGTCTTTGTATGGAAGACTGTCTGAGTACTTCAAAGCCTGAGCCAGACCCAGTTCAGCCAGGATACAGAGCATGGCCCAGGAGGTATCGATATTTTAATCAACATTTTAAACTTCTGTTAGTAGTCACTTAAACAAAGATTTGGAGCCATCTCCCAGCAGTACACAGAGAACACTTACACAATTTAGGGTAACAAAAAAGAACCTGAACACCAAAATCTCTTTGCTTGCATTTTCAAGCAAGCTAGCATCAAAGCAGATTTACCAAAGTCACTGTTTTCATATTTTTTTACTCCCCTGTAATCGTAGGCCAACCGCCTAAAAAGCAGCATCTGTGTAATTAAGCATACGGTTGTGCTTTCAGTAAACAGGAGCCAAGAGTTCTTTCATTGTCCAGTACCTTGCAGGAATAAATCCTGTATGGGACCCAAAGGATAAAGGCATAAACCAACACATCTTTAATGATGTATCTGTGATACATTTTTTTTAATTGATGAACAGAAGTAAAGATGTAATAGTTAAAATGTAGCATGAGTATTCCTTTCTCAGTTATAAACTAGGTTTCAAGCAGGCATACCATGTTTGTTTTACCACAGGCTTCATTTTGTTATGTGTTTTTACTTTTTTTATTTTGAGGGAGAGGGCTTGCAAATGTACATTGTACTCAAGGGAATGCTTTTTCTGCAATGGATGAATGTTAAATTCTGTATCTACACTTCAAATATGGTGCAAACAGTAGGAAGGCAATGGTTAGTTATAGATCTATTTCCCTGATTTGACCACTGGCCAAGGTATTAGAAAAATAATGCCCTCGTACTTTGCATCTTGCCTTAAGGCTAAGGGCTTGCAGATTCCTGTCATGGCCTTAAGTCAGGGCAAAAGTTTCACACAACGCTAATCAAACTAACACATCACATTCTTATAAGAATGCACTCTGATGATGTGAATGGTGCCTTCTTTTTGGACTTTAAAAAGGAAATGGTTTGTGAAACATTAGCATGCTACAGTGGTTGTAAACTGTGAACCTCAGCTACAAGGCAGTTTTCTGGTTTCCAAATGATTTAAGTTTAAGACTCATATAATTAAGTGGGATTCTGTGTTGTGTACACCAAAATACTTAACAAATGGTGTTTTACAAGGCTCAGTGTTGAATCTTCTGTTATGTACTTTGCATGTCAGCTGCATGTGAGAAAGTACATTTATTGTCAATATTTAATCTGATAGTGACGTTCTCTGAGCTTTATCCAGTGATCTGAAACTTTTTCAGCTCTGGGTAGTGAAGTTCTTCTAGCTTTATCCAGTGATCTGAAACTTTTTCAGCTCTGACTGCAAAATAAGTATCTGACATGTTTGGCTAAACATTAACAACTTAACAATGAATGTGTCCAAAAATTAAAACACTGCTATATCAAAGAAACAAATGTGTGTGTGTGTGTGTGTGTGTGGGGGGGGTTCTTCTGACAGATCAAGTTCTTTCACACACACATCTCTAGTTGAAAACAATACAGATTGGTCATTGATGCACATCTGTATGTATACAGCTTGGATTAGTGTTTGTATTTTGCTGATCGTGTCAGCCAAATACTATTAAAAACATTAAGTCAGAATACTACACATTAAACACGTTAACATTAAAGAAAAAGCAAACTGCTAGTGCCGTTCTGCTGCAGATCTTAACCATAAGGCAGCATAATTGCCAGTTGTCTGCTTCCATTGTGCATTATAACTGATAAGGCAGACCCAGCGTACAGCAGAATAGATGGCTATGAACCTTGATCTGTTAGACTGAGCATCACAATGTACCACTAACCACATTCACAGTAGCCTGAGTTTCATCAAGCCTTATGGGGCAGCAACTCTGAGACACACGTTTCACTGTAATTTCTTTGAGCACCTCAGAAACACTGTCCTTAACTATGTACATGTTAGAGAGATCAGACGATGGAATGGTTTCTGGTTATGTTTCCCAAAGACAGCAATGGTAACAAGGGATTAAGGCCTTTCCTGCTGCAGCCATAAACTTTGGTTCGTTAGCATCTTTTTAGAGACCACTACTTAATTCTGCTTTTAAAACAAGTATTGTGTTCCTTTTTTACTTAGGTGCACTTTTCTTGATGTAAGTTAAAAATGGACTGTGTAGCCGTATAATTTCCCCTGGTTTGAGTACTTTAACCTAGACCTACAACAACCTTCTGAATTCTGATGAGATGCGCCTCAACAGCGTATCGTGTGATGTGAAAATACCTAGTTTGTAGCTGAACATATTGTAAACTACATGTTGGTCCTTGTCAAACCACTGAGATGTAGTGTTAGTACAGCCTGTTTCTGATATAAATACCTCCTTGTGTGACTATATTACGATTAAATGTTGTTATTCTTATGCCATTATAATAATCTTTGTATGTCATTTAATTGTTTGGTGGTCTCACACTCCGGGTCTCTGCTGTAAAGGAATATCTGATTCATAAGTGGCTTAGTGCATTGATTAACTGGAGTTGTGGAGGTCAGCTGGGATGATGCAAGTCTTTCTTCCATTACTTTGGACAGTCTGAAAAGCCTGGCTCTAGTAAGATTCACACTGACTGCAGCTTAGCCTGACATTGTCCTGTATGTGTCATTCAAGTTCATTACAGCTGTTCACATCAACTGCAACACCCCTTTCTTGAATGCAGAGTTATTGCTCACTAAGTTATGAGACCCTCACGTGGGTTGTAAAGCACGTTGCTTAGTTTACTTGGAAAATATTGCTGTAAGTCAAAATGATACAGCATGCATAAAGCTTATATAAAGTATTTTGTATGAATGTGATTTCCTCTAAATGCAGTAAATTTCTTATCTTCCTCCTTTAAGATAGCATCCCTGTTTTATAGATACATAGTGCCCCATCCAAAATATTTTGCCCCCACTTTCATGAGGGGTCTTCTGATTATTTGATGCATATGGCAAATTGAACCACTTGCTAATGGCTTTAATGTCATAAATAAAACAATGTAGAAACTTCAAAAACTATGTTTGCTTAGTGTTTTTACAGTGGACGGCACTTCAGCTTTAGCCGCACCTCACCAGCAACCTGGACAGCAAGCTCACATCTCGTCACATTAGCCTATTGTACAGTATCTGTGTGTCTCACCACATCAGGTGACTGGGACAGCACAGAGTAGCAGTATGGAACAGATCACATTGTCACCATCTCTTGCAGTGCTTAATTGTCCCATATAGGCCATTGTACTTCCTGCAGTACAGTAAGCCAGTGTTACAAAGTGCTCCTGACTCTTCTAATTTCTAGAGATGTGCGGTCATTCTTTGTTTTGTGGTTGACAGGGCATATGGTCATATTGTAGAATGCATTTGTTTCCCAAACTGCAGAGCACTTTATGATTGTAGATATTTTACTGCCTCATTTCAGAATGCAGTTTGGTTCTGCAGTTCATTGGTAGACAGGGCTGCAATAAGAGTTTTTTGGGCACTGTCCAGTTTTCAGGCTTCAGTATAATATTGTACGCTGTGAACCTGGCTTTGTACAGTTTGTGCTTTTGACAGGAACTACATCACATTTCCTGTCTGCTGAACACTTGTGTTAGTAAACTGTTTCCCTCAATTTCAGTGACTGTACTCTAATTCTCAGTGTTTTTTTTACCTGCTCTTCCAGTTAGGTAAGTTTCTATAAACCCTGCTCTCTTACAGCAGCAAGACCCCCCCCCCCACCACCACCACCACCACCATTGATGTTTGTTCTTTTGCTCTTTTCTGCCAATGCCAGATTTCTGTCGTTCTTTCATTGTGTACCTCCTTTGTGTCTGTGTCCTGGGTGTCCTGGTTTGCACTTTTCCTTTCCGCAGTACTTCCTTTTTTCTTCTGAAAATTTGCTGTGCCGCTCTAGACCTTGATTATTGATTTCTTGACATAGAAGTATATTGTTTGCATTAATGATAGTTGTAAGTGAGGGAACCACTTTTGTTTATTTGTACTTAACTTTAAGACTGAAGCATATCCAGTGAAGCTTTGTTTTGTATGTACAACAGGCAGTAACAACAAAGACAAGATTTCTGCAGCTGTATACAGACACCCATAATGTAGCCCATAAGACCTGCATATTGTTCAGTACTGCAAAAATTTCCCTACATTACTTTAACTACACTGCCAGCTCGTGTCATTAATTGTTTAGATGATTACTTCCGAGGCTGGATTCAAGAACCGAAGTATCTTGGCAGAAAAACTATGACTGGACCATTGATTCTAGTCTGCACATATAAAAATTGTCACTATCATGTTAATGAAGTAATGACAAGGACATAGCCAAGGAATTGTCTGCCATCTTCCAGAATGTAACCCTTCCCTTATAAGTATAGCCTGTAACCTCAGAAAGTACAGGAAAGTACAAGTTTAGCTAATCTGCCAATCTAAAAAAAAATCCGTTTACCAAAGTATAAACCACGATATGTATGCCAATTAAAAAAAATTCTAGCACAACCTGTTGAAAAAATAAATTATTTAAAAAAAATAAAAGTAATCCATAGTGTTTGTGAACTCTTCTCTAAACCATAGTACATCCCAATGGAATTTTTTAAACAGGTTTGAACACCAGGTAGAATGAAAGTTTAGAAAAAACTATGTACCCTGAACTTTAATATGATAACTAAATAAAGAACAAAGTACAAAATTCTGAAAATGTCGATGCAATATTCGGGCCCCAAAGCACCTGTTGGGGACAATTAATGCATATGGCATTTTTTTTTTTAATCAGTTTAATGAGAATAGGCAACAGCAATCTCCTGGCTGGGATATTTAATGGGGAAGCAGAAACACACCAGGTATATAAATGCATATTGCCCTAATGATTTCATTTCTTCCCCAGCTCATTCATACCTAGCAGATGTGAAACGTTTCTAGCAGGCAACATGCATCTCTAAATTTCTAACACTTCATGAATATCCAAGTTAAAAAGCGCAAGCTAAGAAATGTATTGTGTGAACAGTAAACATTCAAATGTTTAAACAGTAATATTTCTGCAAAAACTTTTCTTTACAATGCTAATAGTCAATACATTCAAAATATTAACATCAATAATATAATATAATGCAAAATAAAAAAATCCAGACATATTTTCTTATACGTTTTCACAAATTAATTTGTTCATCTATGAAACTAAACAGTGTGACTTGAGCTTTGTTATGATGGTAATGAAGCATGTGACTTGGACACTTGGCTTTGTTATGATGTAATTGCGTTCTGAATGTTTGCTTTTTTAGAAATGTGCATACATTTGAAAAGATATACCTATTTTTATAATTATCAGTATAAACGACACTCAGTATCTCTCAAGCTGTACAACTTCCATTTTAAGTAGCAATGCCCATTTTGTTCAGTATCATCTAAGGTTTCAGCTGAAAGCATACAATGGTTTGCAAGTAAGCAGGTCTGGTAATACTAATACAAATATCAACATGCTGGATGTCTTTGTAATGAGTAAACAAACAATTTGCAACCTTTCTAGTGATGTGCAGAGTGCAGTGCATTTTACTTGCACAGTGATACTGTTTTTGTTTTGTTTTGTTTTTTTTTTTGTCTCCCACCTTTACTTTTGGTATTCCACTCTTTAAAATATAGGGCTCATTTGGTAATGGAAATTTGACCGTAAATACAAAAATATGCATAATGAGTGACTAATGTTATTTAATTCCATCTCAGTGCAGCCTAGACAAAGACTTTTAGTGTCATTATGTTTCTCATACATTGCCCTTTTATTGCTGCACAATGACATTAATTGATAAGTCATTTGTTTAAAGAAGGCAATTTCTTAAGAGCATAAGGAACTAGGAGTGACAAGAGAAACATCTCAAAATATGATTTATAGAGTGGACTGGGCATGGCAGTACAGAGGAGAGAAAAGATCCTTTGGACAGTGTGAAACCAAACCTTAGGTCTGGTGGCCTGTTTCAGACTAGGCAGTACCACCCCAGCCACAGTTAGTGACTCTGGGACTGATGCACTGTACATGTGTCTGTAATGGGACTGTCATGTTCTAAAAATGTTGCAGGCAGCAAGTCACACACTTCTTGGCCCTGAGGTAGAAGATGATGGTAGAGGAGTCTTATGTTTGCACTCAAAACAACAAGTGATAGGGTACTGAGGGGTTTAAGGTTTAGCAATGGTTTATAGATGATACACAGCATTCTGAACAATGGCCAAGAGTGAGTAGATACCTGTTCATTAATGCCGGAAGCATTCTGAACAATGGCCAAGAGTGAGTAGATACCTGTTCATTAATGCCGGAAGCATTCTGAACAATGGCCAAGAGTGAGTAGATACCTGTTCATTAATGCCGGAAGCATTCTGAACAATGGCCAAGAGTGAGTAGATACCTGTTCATTAATGCCGGAGCAGTGCCGCAAAAGCTGGCTGTATGTCTTTAGCATCTGATTGTTAGTCAGTTGCTAAGGGCAGGTAGGATCAGGTGTCCCTAAGACAGGTGCTCTGATAATGAAAGGGAGAACATGGCACATCTGGTGAGTTTCCTCTTCCACTGGAGAGTAAAGGATTAACAAGCCATCTATGCTTACTTGCATCCAGAAGTGGGTGTCTTAAAATTATGGATGGGAATGTGTTTAACATCGTTATAACTTCTCTGTGCAGCTGCAATTCCATGATATTTTACTTATTTTATTTTATTATGTATTTGTTTGTTTGTTAAGTGGGTTAGTGATCTTGTCCTTGTCAGACCATTTTCAACAATGATCTGGACCAAAATGACAATGTAAATACAAAACACATACACACACACACACACACAAAAATGTACATTAACATGGGAGCGACATGCAAAATTCAGCACAGCCACTGGAGCAAGGATTGAAACCTGATCCCTGATATTGGAGCTAAGAGGCATCATTTAGTTGGACCTGCTGGTATGAAAGTCTTTTTATTTTTGCTCGTACCTCATATGTCTTGCTGCTCTTACTTGAATGCATCAGCCACCACTGACATTAAATCCCTGACATCCATTCCATTGCTGCATTCTTTCTAGGGTCACCATGACTGGGGTATAACCCAGATGTGCTCCTTCACTTTCAAGTAGGTTCATAGTTACGTACTAGGCTAGCTGTCCTTGTTGGCCATTTTAAGCCTAGCCACTTTCCCTTTTTGTGCTCGAAATAACCTGTCCCATTTGGTTATAGAGTAACCTTCGAAACAAAAATACTAGCCACCAAGCAAGGTACTCACTATGTACAACAGTCAAATAAGGATAAAAAACAAGTGGTACGCCAAGGCAGAAGAATAATCCTGACATTTAAATAACGCTCTCAATTAATACATTAGTCAAGTCAATCAACATTTAAAGACAAAGTACATGTTTGTAATTATTGAAGTCTGATGAAGCATTGCTGACCAACGTGAAAGCGCTTACTTTTGGATCCTATTAAACCGTGAAGTGAATACTGTGGTTTGGATTATTCTTCTGCCTTGGCGTACCATTTGTTTTTTATCCTTATAGAGTGACCTTATCCATCCCTTGGTTGATAATTATATATTACCCCTAATGAGAATAACTGGGAATACTACCATAGATAATTTGAGGGGACCCATGCATGGGATAAAGGATTTAGGAGCTGCTTCTGTCCTTTAGTAGTACGGGGGCAGTCCTGAGGTAAATTTTCTGTTTCCCATCTGTAGATCTAAATTGGACTTGATTATGGACAGGGAAGAATTTTGTTTTCTGTGGATGGGATGTAAGTTCCAGAGTGGCAGTATCCTCTGCAAGATATACCTGACCCTGCAACCATTCTTTTGATTTTGCAGAAGAGGCTTAGATCACTAGACTGAGTATTTCTGATGCCATTTGACTTGCTGATGTGCAGTAAATCCATCAATAATGGGTCGGATAATGCCTAGTATGCCAGACAGAGGTCAGCTCTTAGCAGTCTGTAGGATACTGAATATAGTGAAAAGGGTTTGAATCGTTCCATGTAGGACATGTTGTTTAGGCCTTGTATTCTTTTAGTAATGTATCTCTGTGGGTGCTCCAGTTGTTGTACGTGTCTGGACAGATGCATGCCAAAGGGGGCATTAAATTAATTGACTGGCATAATGAGGCCTAGGTAAAGTGGGACAGTGACATCCCTAGAACTAGACACAATCCCTTTGTTTATAAGCTATACAGTATAGAAGGACCTTCTTACAACAATGAACATTTATTGGTCAAAACTTAGGTCACTGTTCGTGTAAGTTCCCAAAAAGGAGCATATTGTCAATGTAGTAGTTCCCTGGGGTAGATGACTTCCCAAAGGATACAATAATGCATTTTTGGGATTTAGTTTCAGGCCATGATTTTGGAACAAACCTTCCTGGAGGACGGCTAAGTCATTTGGGGATTCAGTGACTGCTCCTAGCTTGCAATCATCTGCCAAGTTAGTCAGCCAGAGCCCTTTGGTATTGGCTTTTACTTCAGAAAAGTAGATGCCAAGCAGGAGAGGTCCCAGCACAGAACTCTGGGGATTCATCTTTATGAGTATTTAATGTCTAGTGACTGAGGGGAGAAGCAGATATGCAAGAAGACATCAAACTACATGTGAATGTTTTATCTCACAAGCTCAGATGTTATCCTCCACCATCACCACCATCAGACATAGTGGCATTTATGTAATTGTGAGAGAGTGCCATGGGAGAAAACTAGAGACCTGTTGCTCCAAACACTGCAATGCACACATCTTCTGACCCTGGCCTACACTTCCTCCTTGGCTTAATGCCAGTAACCGATGGCAAGCATCATCTATAGAATGCTCCACTTTCCTCCTCCTGAGGGGCGACAGGCTTTGGATCATCACTAATTCACCCAACCTCCAACAGCAGCTTTTCCACTACATGGATCACTAGTCAAAAATGCCATCTGGGCTGCAGCCAGGCATTCATTTGTCTGTACCATGAGCTGACGAGAGTGAATTTGTAGTAGACATAATAGGGCCGTTAGGAGGAGACCTGTAGGCCATGAGTGGGCATTTGCTCAGTCAGACTGAGTGAGTCGGGGCACAAGCGTGACTTTTAGCACTTTTTATGCTATATGGTTGACTTTTGCCAGCCCTGCTTAATAAGTTTCCTGGTATCAACATGGCATAAACATTATAAATACCGAATTCTTCTTTCCCACCTGCAATAAAATGTAAAATGCAGGGTCATCAAGACTGTTATGTCTTCTTAATTGTTTGCAGTAATTCATTAAGGAAGTATTTGGAAGAATAACAAAATGTGCAGCCTGTATTTTAACTTGACTTAGTGCATAATGGCTTTAATAATTGGTCATCCACATCTTACCGTGTGACAGCATAAAACTGACCTCAACAGTTGACATCACCCTGGCAATTTAACCTTATGCAGTTATAAGGAGAATATGGGATGGTAGGGTTTTCAGCACTGAAAATGGAATAACTGTTGATCTTTCCAAGGACAGCTGTCCATAGCTACTCTTAGGGTGCCATGTATCATTTCATTTTAACAGTCTCACTTACTTGGTTGAAGGCATGTAAAATCTTGGTTCTGGATATATGTAGTCACACTTATTGTCTGACTGTTATCTATCCGACTTAGTAAGTATTGGTTGGGTTGTATAGTGCATTCTGAGCCCTTTGTCCAAATTGTGTTTATTTCTGGATTCTGTTCATCTGGTATTTGTTGTTTTCTAGAATAACTGTTAAGTTCTTTTAGACAGTTTATTTATTTATCTCATTTGATTAGCAGGTGAAGTAGGTTGCCACAGGATCCTTTTCAGCCACTATCCTGGCCATAAAGCAAAACAGGACAAAAATTGTGAATACAGAATATTAATAGTATGATGATACATGCAGTTGCAAAACAGCTCTACAACATGTAAGGTAACAAATTAACTGAGAAAAGAACAGAATGTTAGACTGAGCATTATATATGCACCAGTTTTGAAAATTAAAAAAAAAACATATAACATGTATGGTATCCAAAATCAAATGGCAAACAGCACTGAATATTTGAGTGGCCTAACATCTGCAAACAAGTTTGGAATATTACATTATATAGAATATGGGTTAAGGCAAAATTGGAGATGGCACAATAAATAGAAGGTGAAAGACTGGGAATTTTAGGAAAAGTGAAGAGAAGAAAAGATGAAACAAAAAAATTGGAAAACTATAACAGCTGTTTACACATTTATGGAAGCTGAGCCATGTGGCACTAGTTATTGTATCAGTGTAATACAGGATATGATGTGAGAGCTGTGTACAATCACCACTAAACAAATTCTCTAAAGAGAAAAATGAGGTCTATGGAAGGAGTTTGAGGGCAGGGAGTAGGAGGTATAGTTTGAACAGCTGAGAGTCTGTTAGCTTGGGGGTGGGGGGCAGTAACTTTAAGAAGCATAAATGTGAAAGTATTAAGTACAATTTGCAGTTGCAAATTAACTACTGATTGCTTAAGTTGCATTTTCCAGGTCATTTTATTCCTCACACCTACCAACCATCAGCTTCCTGCCACAGTTTTGAGCTCATTCATTCCTGTGAAGGTGAGACGACCAGAGGGTTTTCATATTGGCACTCAGAAAAGGAGTTTAGTCCCCATAGAGCTCCATCTGTCACCATCCTGTAAACAGCCTCAGGATCTGGTTACACCCCTACCCCCAAACCCTGGCCAGTAACATTTAAAGATGAAACCTAATTTAACCCAAGCTGAGGAAATTTCTGAAAGTCCCAATCGTGTGTAAGTTTTTATATGGTAGGGACAACATTATTTTTCTTTAACCTAAGCCGTCTCCACAGCAGTGTAGCTCCCATGGTACTAACTCAGAGGCTTGCACACACCCTGTCACATTGCTGAAACATGGCTGCTGTGTGACATACAGCTTAGTGGGTGCGATATCATCAGCCGTATGTGCCTCTTATCTCTGCTGGGATCCAATCACCCTCCTTTCCCTTCCAGGGTGAGTGAGCTGGCACTGGATACTTATACGCCCCCTTCCCAGTCAGCTGGTACAGCACCTGGACCATTAGTTGAAATGGAATAGGCTAGGCTGCAGTCAGGGATTCATCCCTCTCTGCTGCCGTGCAGCCAGCTGCTTTGTGTGTATTATGATGACAGTGGGAGGTCATACTGGGAGTCTACTCTGCGGTTGTAGAGACATATGTATGAAATAAATTAACTGGGGAAGGAAAGCAGAAGCACTGTATAGTCAGCAGTTTATTGTTTATTTACTCATTTTGTTTTGTTTTACCAACAGTTTTCAGCTCTTTAATTTGCACATCCCTGTAGTATGAGAAGTGAGTCAGAAACAAGTAACTTATCTGAGAACGACATGAGAAACCTATCATACTCTTGTATCCTAGATTCACAAATGCACATTAAAACAGAAGAGAAGTTATGGAAGTTGACATTTTAATGCACAACAAACTATTTGCTTAAAGAATAAGTAATTTACAGTTTATTGTATAATTGATCTTGACAGGCTTTGCAGTTTCAAAGTCTTGCAGAGCTTCACTTAAAACAAATAGAAATGTTTCTTGATGTAGGTAGCTACCGATAAGGTTAACAACATACATTTCAGAGAGCATATTATATTATTTATATATATTCTGTATCACATCTCCCTGACACATTGGCAAGGAATAAACATAGAGAATTTAGCATAAAAGTGATGTCTATAATACTTTGTATTTAGAATTCATGCTGTACAGTCTGGTTAAGAATGATTTTCATAGTACTATGCACATCTCCATCTGTGATGTTAGAAACTAAACATAAAATGAAATATATTCACAGATTAAAACTTGTAAGTATTATCTTCTGACCATTTCCCTACTAAGACCATTGTATTTTGTGAAGCAGCTGTAGTAATAATACTGCCTCTTGTTATGTAAGTACCACTTAAGAAGGAAACTGCTTATTGCTTTCCTGATGCCTGCTGGGTGCAAAAGATTTAGTTTCTATGACATTATTGTATGTTTTCATTCTAGATCATTTGATAGCTTGATAGCTGTTTTAGTATTTGGGTTTAAAACCATCAGTTGAAAAGGCTGATTACGTACAGGCTACAAGGGGGTGGGAGATACAGCACTGTATGTTTGAAAGTATGCAAAGTCAGAAAAACTTGGAAACAACTTCTAATGGCGGATTTAATGACTGCTTGGCCACAAAAAAATCTGCCCTCCTCCCTTCTTGTTAGATAAATTACTGATCGTTGTTTACCAGTCATACATACCCATAGTAGAAGTGCCTTAAAAAGTCCTGTTCATTCTTGCATACTACTGCTTTCTGCACCCTGAATCACAATGGCCTTATTTAATACAAATTCTAAGTGCATTTTGCTTGAATTTGAAACAACAATTGTTGTTTTGCATTTTGTCCAGTTTCATTCTGGAAACAATACTGCTTGTTTACCATTCTGCTTAATTTTGGAATTACAAGTAATTAAAGTTTACCAGAAAAGCACAATGGTTACTTTACTGGCATGTGTTTGGTACACTGCTGAAAGTATGCTGTTGGATTCAGTCAGTCCAAATGTTATGCAAGGTCAAGCAGCTGTAGTAATGCATCGATAGCACTAGCCTTAAGTAATCCAGAAGGTATATAAAGTGTAACCTATATTGGATGGGAAATAGCAAATTCACCTCAGGGCTCACCTCTGTGGCTCTGCTAGACAGGGGCACAGGAAAATAATTTTCATGGGTGGCGAAAGCCAAGGTACCGTTTTGGCTAGGCTTGTATAGGCCCTAGGTCCGATAGCCTAGTACCTACCTATGAACCTACAGGAGCATGCTGTGAAAAGTGTTCAGCTTTCTGGATTGTAGTTCAAAAGCATACTTAAGTATAAACTGCTTCTGAAATAGTTATTCAGTAAGTCAAGAAAAGTTTCTAGTTAAATAAATTTAACAAAAATCACTAAAATGCATAATTTCCCTCCATACAAAAAAAGGGTTCTTCAAGGGGATCATACCCATCATTGCCCTTGAAGCAGGTATGCCTGTACACGTATGCCTTAAGTAGTCCAGAAAGTATATGCAGCAACAACAGCATTATGTAAAAAGCATGCTACTGTGCGGGATGTGGTCCAAAATGCTCTAGAGTACATTGTGTCTACAGACCATTTCAAGCCCAGCCAAATAACCCTACTCAAAATTTCCCTCTAGCCTCAAGGAGGGCAAAGCAAGATAGACCAACAGAGTATTTGAGGCTGTCCATCCAGTTATCTAGATTTACCTTGAAGGTGGCAAAGGTGATGGTCTGCTTGGCATGTAGTGGAAGTTTGTTCCAGAGGTGAGCGATATGTTGGGAAATTAAACTATCCTGCCAGTGTAGATAAAGGTTTAGCTTCTTTAACCAAGTATTTGGGGTAGTATTATGAAATGTGCACTGCTAAACACACTTATTTTTTTTTTCATTTTTTTTCCAAAACTTTTCTCTGGGGTGCACCCCCCCATGATATTGAGATTTTGTACAAATCAAAATTTCTCACTGCACGATGCCGTTTCGGATGTCTTTTTTCATAACCATCAAAGTTAAAAGGTACAGTGAAGGAGTTAATGAGACTACCAGCTATATTCACAGGAGCCAAGCCCCTTGCGATTATGAAGCAGGATGTTTAGAAAATCATTAGCATGTAAATTGTCATTGCAGAAGGGGGACCCCCTCCCTTCCTAACCTGAAAAATGTCTGTCTATAGTGGATGAGACAACAAACTTCTACAGGTGGTCTTCATCATTGTTCCTGTCTTATCCCCCAGAACTAATCTTAAATGTTATTTATTTAAACTGGTTTAAAAACTAAACACTACAACATTTTAAATGAAATGGTTTACACTACTGAGGAAAGAAGAAAATTAAAAGCAAGACAGAAAAGTCATGTGATGATGCAGATTTGTTGAAGTGTGTGAGTTTTCAAGAACGTTTTGCAACAATTATGATTTAGCAGATATTTCCCTTGTAAACACAGTAAATACTTCTGTTCTTCTAGCTTTAGGATTCGATCATCTGCTAAACAGTGAAATGACAGTCCATTCTAACTTGTGGGTTTGCTTTTCTAGTACAATGCTTACAGCACTGGAAAAGTATAACATTTTAGGAACTTTGGTAGGGCTGGATCATGCTGTAAAAAAGGCGTAAACCCCTCATGCCCATATAGTCTCTGCCCTATTTCAAAGAAAAATCTTGGGTATATATAGACAAGTCTAGTATGTTACACAAATCGGTCTATAAGCATTCTGTAGGTCACAAAGGTGAGTGCAGAAAAGAAGCTAACAACAACAGTGGTCTTTTCTGCTAACACTCTGTACACAAAACTTACCAGCTAAGTTAACACATAGCCCTGCTTTTGTATGGTATTCCTAGTAAGGGCAAGTTTGTCATGAGGCCTGAAAAAATGTCAAACATACTGCTACCAAAGCAGAGAAATAATTGTCTAACTTTCTTTTGAATGCTGCAGAAAACTATGATGCTATATATGAAGTATGTTTGATATAGATTAAAAACACACATTTTCAGACAAGGAGTACTATGTGTGGTAGTTAAAAGAAACGCTTTCTTTTCACTGGTTAATGATGTGGAGCGCCCCACAAATTCTCATCTTTCTGTAACTGATGACCTACTCAGGGCCAGTGTTGGGTGAAATGGAGCCCTAAACAAAGGGCTCCATGGGTCCCTTGCTGCCTACTGCCAGCCATAACACCCCCAGAACCTCCTCAAAGTCCCTAATTCCAGCCCTCCTCCCACACACAATCCAGGCAAATTACTTTTTTTTTTTTTTTTGTAATTTATCTTACTGCTCAGCTTTTTTCTGTGTCCTTTCACCATA
The DNA here is from genome assembly GCF_019279795.1 of Protopterus annectens. NCBI lineage: Eukaryota > Metazoa > Chordata > Ceratodontiformes > Protopteridae > Protopterus > Protopterus annectens. The sequence continues at coordinate 109,637,551 of NC_056744.1, forward strand.
CCTTAACCAGCCAAGATGGAAGTGTAATAATAAATGTGTAGAAAGTGTGTCTGTGTGTGTATGTAGGGGGGTTACTGCTAAGTGTTTTAGATGTTCTGAAGTGCATTTCAGAGCTGTTTTGCAACCTTTTGGTCCAATGGTGGCTAAAAGAGAGAATATTGGACATGGGGGGGGGGGATTTTAAGGATCTGAAGCTCTGGGATTTTTTGCAGTAGAGCTCTGCAACCCATTTCATATGAATTCCCCTAAAACAGCAGCATCAGTTCAGCATGTATTCAGTAACATCAGACCTGAGTAAAGGTTGCAGTTCAGTGGTTTCTTTCTGGAAAGTGACTGACACACCTCCATTATTATCACGGATTGGCTTGAAAGTGTCAGTAAGGTGATTAGAAGCATACACGGAATGATCACATCTAGAAATAGATATGCAGCTCAGGTGGGCAGGGTCCACACAGTTTAATTAAGCAATAACCCACAACTGGGTATGGGTAGTGATGGATTTACCCACGGTCGGTGTGGTTTGATCATGAGGTGAAACCCCAGTGATCAAACAAATGCAACAATATATAATAACTAAAATGTCATAATTCTCTATCTGCTTAAGTACAGCCTGAATTAAAAGGACTGTGACAAAGAAACTATTTTTGTATCAAAATCATATAAGCAATATTTATTTTAATAGCAAAAAGCTACAAAAACATGTCAGAAATATATCAACAGACAATTTTGTAATGCATTCAAAAGTTGGTGTTTCTGTGCATTTTCAACCCATTGCGAGGTATCTCGGTTGCATTTTTTCCCTTACCAGCACTCCTGTGTACCTGATGCCCTCCCTTGCAACTACTGTGATTTTATCCAGCCCTACTCACACTTATAGGTACTCTAGTCTGATAGTACCCACTCTACCATCCTTTACCTCTCTTCCACAGATTCTGACAACCATGGACGGACAATTTCCTGTGGTTGGGGTGTAGCCAAAGATTTACATCTTGTACTCAAACCTAATGTTGCTGCCCCCAATACCCACTTGTCAGTTTAAAAATGTACTCAGCCCTCAAAATGCTGCCCCCAGATACATGGGAAGAAGCACGTTATTTTCAACTGTTACAATTTATTACCATAAAAAGCTAGTTTTAGAGGTGTATTCCTTTTGCACGAGAATTCTTTGTGTACCGCTATACTCTGAATATTCATTTACACAGTTCTAAACATTCTGTGCTTTTTGAGTGTTGACATTTGCAAGAGATGTCAGAAACAGAATGTACTCATTTCAGTACATTGAGTATGCCCAGCTACACCTTTTCTCCTGCTAGTCTTGTTGATATGGGCATCCTGAAACAGTGTAGCAACTGCCTCATGTACACGGACAACCCTCTTCTTCTACCACCTAGGAGCACAATATGTGAGAAATGCAGTTACATTAAGAACCTAGAACCCTTTCTGTCTCAATCACAAGCCAGTACATCTGGCACTGAGAAGGTTGTCTCCACAAACACCACACCTCTAACACCACCCACACCTGTAGAGTACATTCCTACATATGTGGAGTTTTCAACAAAAACATACCTAAACAAAAGATACCTCTGAGGCAAAAGCACACACGCACATCACAACTCACAACATCAAGCGCCACACATAGTACACATGCCTATTTCTCACAGCCTCTAAGGCCCAGCAACAAACCCTGCATACTAGTCATAGGAGACTATATCATGAGACATACAGATGTGCCCCTCACCAGGATGGACAAGGGGAAAGTCATTGTAAGTTGCATGTCAAGTGCTAGAATCTGCCATATCATTCACACACTCAAGTCTTTCAACAACAGATACTGTTATGACTCTGTCACAGTCCATGTTGGTGTGAATGACTTGAGATGTACCTCTCTGGTCTATATGAAGACAGACATGATTGAGCTCGCTGAATATGTGTCCCAGGCAGGTATGTCCCTAGCCTTAAGCAGCATCCTACCATCACCCAGAATGATGCCTCAGGACAAACAGAAAATGATTGACTTTAACAATTGGCTTAGTTTCTGGTGTCATTTCAAGGGGATCTAGTACCTGAGAGCCTGAGAGGACATCACTGACATACCACGATGCTTTGCCAGAGATGGCCTTCATCTGTCTCCCCTGGGCTTCAGGCTTCTAGCAAAGGCTCTTACCTCCCCATAGTGTCTTTTTTAGGCAAAGTCATGAGGACAAAATTACCGACGTGAAAAATTCTTCTAAACAAAATTTAAAGGTCATGCTGCTAAACACTAAGAATCTTAACATGAAACTGCACTCATTGCAAGCATTCCTTGCCCTGGAAAATGCTGACATATGTGCAGTCACTGAAACCTGGTTGAAAGCTGCGGAGAGCACCCCAGCCTTACCAGGTTACATATCCTACCATACTTTCTGACCCCAAACAGAGGGCTACAAAGCCAAAGGAGGTGGAGTTTCAATATTTATCAAAGACATACACACCTCCAGGCTGGTCAGACAGTATGACGCACAGGAGACACTCCAGGTGCAGTTAACTATTGACAAAACACATGTTCAAATCATAGCTAGCTGCAGACCCCCAACCATGACTCAGGATGCCAAATCTACCTATCTGGACTTACTTGAATCCATCAAGATTCAACCCTCTACCCTGATCCTGGGGGACTTTAACCACCCAACCATACAGTGGAAAGCCTATTCTAGCTCAAACATGAATGCCAAGAGATTCCTTGACTTTGTCAAAGCCAATGTATTGAATTAGCTGGTTGACACCCTACAAGAAATGAAAATATCCTGGACCTGGTACTAACCAACATGAGTAGCCACTGTAGCACCCCTACAGTGTCATCCTCCTTGGTAAGATCTGACCATAAAGCCATCACTTTCGAAGTCATCATCTCCCCTGACCCCGCCCCCTTTGCCAGGGTCAAACAAAAAAACTTTTCCAAAGCTGACTACAACCTCCTGAGAGCAGGTATAAGCAGCTTCACAGCCACCATTCCTTCAGGTGAATCAAGCACTAATGTCCAAGCCTACACCAAAAAACTATATGGGCACCTATATAGCTGCATGAACTCAGCAGTACCTGACAGGACCAAATCATCTTCCTCAAGGAAGAGTAAACCTGTCTGGTGGACAGCAGCAATAAGCAGACTCTATAATAAAAGGAAATAATTGTTGGCCAGGACCAAGAAGGAGCAGGTGCCAGGTTGGAAGCAATCTCTCCTTTGTCTGAACAAGCAAATAAGGTCACTGGTGAATTCTCTAAGGCTAACTTTGAGTCCAAATTGGCCACATCCTATAAGGACAATCACAAGGCCTTCTTCGCATACGTCTGCAATCTGAAAAGTAACTCCCAAATCTGCACTGAATTGGTGGTCAGGAATACCACATACACAAATGCCATAGATATAGCCAAACTGCTAGCAGATAAGTTCAGTGAAAACTTCACCCCCTGTTCCCCCATTAGTAAACCAGGACATTCCCAGCACCTGCCCCTCTCCCCTCATCACCAGGGAGCAGGTTATTAGTGCCCACTCAAAGGCAAAAAATACAACCTCCATGGGACCCGACAACATCCCTGGCTGTGTCCTACATGAACTCAGGCAAGAGCTCTCAGCACCACTAGGCGCCTTATTCAACCAAAGCCTGTGCACCGGCTTCATCCCAGCATAATGGAGGACAGCCACTGTCATCCATCTGCACAAAGGTGAAGTGTCCACCAACTCAGGCAATTATAGGCCCATCAGCCTAACTAGCCTGATTAACAAGGCCTTGGAACACATTATCATGGACCTTATAAACAAGGACATCGGCAACTTCCAAACACTTGATCCCACACAGTTTGATTTTGTCAAAGGGATATCATGCCTGTTAAACTTGTTCATCTTCTTCGAAACAGTCACCAAAGCCATGGATGAGATCAAGACAGTGCACACTGCCTACCTTGACCTAGCCAAAGCCTTTAACACTATTCCCCACTCAGGCATAGTAGATAAACTCTCCCAGCCAGACATCAACCCATATGTTACCAAATGGGTAGCTAACTGGCTTACTGATAGAACCCACTCAGTCAAAATAGGGGAAGTCACCTCTAGTAGTAGACCCGTAATAAGCGGCGTACCCCAAGGATTGGTCTTCGGTCCTCTGCTGTTTGAGATATACTTTTCTGAGGTGCAAGCCAAAACCAGTGGTCTGTGGCTGACCAGGTTTGCAGATGACTGCAAGCTGGGCATTGTCATAAATTCCCCTAGTGGTGTGAACATCCTCCAATATGGCCTTAGCCAAACTAATGACTAGTGCCAGAAACATGTCCTCAAACTGAATGCCAAAAAATGCATCATTATCAGCTTTGGGGAAAATGGTGTCCCAACTAATTATCACATTAATAACAACGTACTAAGCATGCAGTCAGTTGTGAGGGACTTGGGCACCCATGTTGATAGCATTCTGACTTTGACCACCATGTTGCTTCCATTGTGTGGAAGGCTTTCTACGTGGCCCACCTCATAAGTAAGGGTATTGCATCCAGGAACAAAGAGGTCATAACATCCTTGTACTACTCCCTTATCAGACCCATTATCGAGTGCAATGCCCCCTTGGAGAGACCACAGAGGTTCCTGAGCAGGA